>NW_016908186.1:89461-91328 GCF_001483705.2 Eufriesea mexicana | reverse complement strand
CCTAGCCAAGCCTACCATAACCGTACGCAACACATCTTAACCTAACGCGCCGAGACTAGTAGTCCTGGCCTCCCCAGAGCCAAGCAGAATTTGCAAAAGTACAGAAGAGCGCAAATATCCGCCGCATTGCAGTGTATAGCACAAAAGTCTACGGTATCCTAACATTACATGTTCTAACCTAACCTAGCCAAGCGTAGACTCACTCAATATAACATGCCACGACCACAGCTGCTGGCCCCGCATTGCCATGCAGAATATAGCAGAGCACAGCAGATGACAGAAATCCGCATAATATCGGTGCATAGCACGCATGTCAGAGCTATCCAAACCATACTTAACCTAACCCAACGTAACCAAATGTAATGCAACTCCACCTAACGTGCCACGACCACTATTGCTAGCATCCAGAGCGCCAAGCGGAATACTCTAGAAAACAGTAGAGCGTAGAAATCGACCGGATTGCAGTGAATAGCACAAAAGTTGTAGTTATCCTGACCAAACCTAGCCTATCCTAACCTAACCAAGCGTCCAATAACGCGACTGAACTCGCCGCGGCCACAGTTTTCGGCATCCCCAGAGCAAAGCAGGGCTTGGTTGATCACAGCAGTGCGTAGAAATCCGCCAAATGGTAGCATGAATCACAAACCTTACAGCCGTCCTAGCCTAACATATCCAAACTCAGCAATACCAAGCGTAAGGTAACTGAACCCAACGAGCCTATGCCACTACTGCTGACCTTCCCTGGCCAAGGAGAACACACTAGAGCATAGTAGACCGCAGAAAGACTACTCAAAGCTGCGTAAAGCACAAAAGGCAAAGGTGCCCCATCCTAGCCTAACGTAACCTAACCTAACCTAACCAAACGTAGCATACCTAACCATAACGGGCCGATGCCACTTTTGCTGGCCCTCCCCGATCCAAGCTGAACACATGAGAGCGCAGTAGAGAGCAGAAATCCGCCGAACAGCAGTGTACAGCGCAAAAGTCGTAGCTAGCCCCTCCTAACCTAACAAATCGTAGCGTATGCGAACGTAACGTACCTAAACCTAACGTGCTGCGACCACTATTGCTGGCCTCCACAGAGTCGAGCAGAGTATAGTCGTGCAGAGTGGAGCGCAGAAATCTACCGAATAACTGTGTACAGCACAAAAGTCATATCAATCGTTGCCAAACATAACCAAACGTAACGCAACCAAACGTAACCTAACACAACCTAACGTGCAGAGACCACTATTGCTGGAAACATCTCAGACATGCAGCATATACTTGGGCAAAGTAGATCACAGGGTGCTGCCTAATAGCAGCGTATAGCGGAGAAGTCAAATATATCACAACTTAACGCGACACAACTTAACGAGCCAAACGTAGAGTAACAAAGCTTTCCGTGCAGAGACCACACTTTTTGGCAACCCGAGTGTCGTGTAGAACATATTAGAGCGCAGTAGATTGCAGAAATACGCCGAATAGCAGTGTACAGCACAAAAGTCATAGCCATCATAACCAAACATAACGTAAGCTAGCCTAACCAAACATAACATATCTGAACCTATCGTGTCGCGGCCACTATTGCTGGCGATCCCAGAGTCGAGAAGGGTTTAGCACGGCAATGTAGAGCGCAGAAAACCACCGAATAGATGTTTATAGCGCAAAAGTCAAATTAATCCTATCCAAATCTAACCAAACGTGACATAACCGAACGCAGTCAGCCTCAACCTAACGTGACGAGGTCACTATTACAGGCCACCCCAGGGTTGAGGAGATTATAGCAGAGCAATGCAGTGCGTAGAAATCCACCGAGTAGCAGTCTATAGCACAAAAGTACATTCTATCCTATAACAACATATCGAAACGTAATATAAACTAACAT
>NW_016908186.1:88853-89361 GCF_001483705.2 Eufriesea mexicana | reverse complement strand
CCAAACCTAACTCAAGCCAACAGAACATAACCAAACATGGCCTAACTCAACCAATCGCGTCGAAATCGCTATTGCTACCCTCCCCAGAGCCCAGCAGGACATACTATAGGGCAGTAGAGAGCAGAATTCCACCGAATAGCAGAGTACAGCACAAGAGTTGAATCTATCCATACCAAACTTAGCAGAGCCCAACATATCCGAACGCAGCCTGACTCAACTTAACGTGCCGCGACCACAATGGCTGGTCTCTACGGAGCGAAGCAGAATAAATTAGTGGAGAGTAGGACGCAGAAATCCATAGAACCGCAGTGTATATCGAAAGAGTGAAAGCTGCCCAAACCTAACCCAAACGAACGGAACATAACCAAACATATCATATCTCTGTCTAACGAGCCGATACCGCTGTTGCTGCCCTCCCCAGAGCCAAGCAGGACAAACTGAATCGCAGTACAGCGAAGAAACCCACCGAACATCAGTAACTACCAAAGAAGTTATAGCTATCCTGACC
>NW_016908186.1:29347-88317 GCF_001483705.2 Eufriesea mexicana | reverse complement strand
TAACGTGCTGCGACCACTATTGCTGGCCTCCACAGAGTCGAGCAGAGTATAGTCGTGCAGAGTGGAGCGCAGAAATCTACAGAATAACTGTGTACAGCACAAAAGTCATATCAATCGTTGCCAAACATAACCAAACGTAACGCAACCAAACGTAACCTAACACAACCTAACGTGCAGAGACCACTATTGCTGGAAACATCTCAGACATGCAGCATATACTTGGGCAAAGTAGATCACAGGGTGCTGCCTAATAGCAGCGTATAGCGGAGAAGTCAAATATATCACAACTTAACGCGACACAACTTAACGAGCCAAACGTAGAGTAACAAAGCTTTCCGTGCAGAGACCACACTTTTTGGCAACCCGAGTGTCGTGTAGAACATATTAGAGCGCAGTAGATTGCAGAAATACGCCGAATAGCAGTGTACAGCACAAAAGTCATAGCCATCATAACCAAACATAACGTAAGCTAGCCTAACCAAACATAACATATCTGAACCTATCGTGTCGCGGCCACTATTGCTGGCGATCCCAGAGTCGAGAAGGGTTTAGCACGGCAATGTAGAGCGCAGAAAACCACCGAATAGATGTTTATAGCGCAAAAGTCAAATTTATCCTATCCAAATCTAACCAAACGTGACATATCCAAGCGCAAAGTAAATCAACCTAACGTGCCTAGACCATTATAGCAAGCCTGCCCATCGCCAAGCAGATCATAGCCAAGGAGAGTAGGGCGCAGAAGTCCATAGAATGGCGGTGTATAGCAGAAGAACCAAAGACAGACTAACCGGAACCAAACAAACCTAACGTAACCAAACAGACAAACGTAACCTAGCTTAACCTAACGTGACGAAACCATCATTGCTGGCCCTCCAAGAGCAGGGCTGAACATATTAGAGCGTATTAGAGTGCAGAAACCCACCTAATAGCAGACTATGGCACTAGGGTCAAAGCTACCACGTCTAACCAAACCAATCTTGACATAGACGAACGTAACCTAGCTCAAGCTATCGTGCAGCTACCACTGTCGCTAGCAACCGCACAGCCAAGCAGAACACACTAGCACTGAGTAGAACGCAGAAATCCATATAATCGCGTTATATATCAGAAAAGTCAAAGCTAACCAAACCTAACTCAAGCCAACAGAACATAACCAAACATGGCCTAACTCAACCAATCGCGTCGAGACCGCTATTGCTACCCTCCCCAGAGCCCAGCAGGACATACTATAGGGCAGTAGAGAGCAGAATTCCACCGAATAGCAGAGTACAGCACAAGAGTTGAATCTATCCATACCAAACTTAGCAGAGCCCAACATATCCGAACGCAGCCTGACTCAACTTAACGTGCCGCGACCACAATGGCTGGTCTCTACGGAGCGAAGCAGAATAAATTAGTGGAGAGTAGGACGCAGAAATCCATAGAACCGCAGTGTATATCGAAAGAGTGAAAGCTGCCCAAACCTAACCCAAACGAACGGAACATAACCAAACATATCATATCTCTGCCTAACGAGCCGATACCGCTGTTGCTGCCCTCCCCAGAGCCAAGCAGGACAAACTGGAGCGCAGTACAGCGAAGAAACCCACCGAACATCAGTAACTACCAAAGAAGTTATAGCTATCCTGACCAAACCAAACCTGACCCAACCTATCCGAACGTAGCATGACTCAACATAGCGTGCCGAGACCACTATTGCTGGTCTTCTCGGAGACAAGCTAAAAGCATTGGCGTACTCTATGGCGCAGAAGTCCACCAAGTGACAGACTATGGCGCTATGGTCAAAGCTATACTCTCCCAACTTAGCCAATCGTAACATAACAAAGCGCAACCTATCTTAACCTAACGAGCCGCGTCCAGTACTGCTGGCCTCCCCAGAGCCTATCAGAACACATTAGTGGAGAGTATAACGCAGAAATCCATTGAATCGCAGTGTATATCAGAGAAGTCGAAGCTACCCAAACATAACACAAACCAACGTAACACAATCAAACATAGCTTAACTCTACCTAACGTGCCGAGACCACTATTGCTACTCTCCCCGGAGTCAAGCAGGGAATACTCGGGCACAGTAGTGCGCAGAAATCCACCAAATACCAGTGCACCGCAAATAAGCTGACGCTATCATAGCCAAACATAGCATAACCCAACCTTACCAAACGTAGCGTGACCAAACGTAACGTGCCGTGAAAGGTATTTGTGGCATTCCCGAGAAAAAGCTGAAAGCATTGGAGCACCGTATGGCGCAGGAATCTACCTAATAGCAGACTACAGCACTAAGGTTACGGCTACCCTCCCCTAACCTAACTAATCGTAACATAACCAAACGTGACATAACTGAACATACCGTGCCGTGACCGCTATTGATGCCTACCCCAGCACAAAGCGTGACATCCTAGAGCACAGTAGAGCGCAGGAATCCACCGAATAGCAGTGTACAGGACAATAGATAATCTCCCCTAACCGAACTTCGCATAACCCAACGAAAGCGAGCATAACGTGCCGAAACATACGGTGCCGAGGCCGCTATTGCAGGCGTTCCCAGAGCCAAACTAAAGATATAAGAGCACTGTAGGGGACAGAAATACACCTAAGTGCAGACTATAGCACTAAAGTCATAGCTATCCTCTTCTAATCTAACGAATCGTAATATGTCCAAACGTTTCCTGGCTTACACTAACGTGCCGCGACAACTATTATTGGGCTCCACAGAGGCAAGCAGGTCACACTAGTGCGCAGTAGGTAGCAGGAATCCACCGAATAGCAGTGTACATCACAGAAGTTAAGGCTATCCTTACCAAACGTAGTCTAACACAACCTAACCGAACGAAACCAGACTCAACAAAACGTGCCGAGACGACCATTGCTGGTCTTCCGAGAGCCAAGCCGAAAATATTCAACCACTATAGGGAACAGGAGACCACCTAATAGCAGATTGTAGCTCTAAAGTCAAAGCCACCCTCTCCTAACCTAACCAACCGTAACATAACCAAAAGTAACTTAATTCAGCCTTGCGTGCTGCCACCACTATTGCTGGCCTGCACAGAGTCAAACAGGACACATTACTGGAGAGTAGAAAGCAGAAATCCATCGAATCGCAGTGTGTATCAGAAAAACCAAAGCCACACAAGCCAAGCCCAAACCAACGGGACATAACCAAACGTACCCTAACTGAAACTAACGTGCCGAGATCGCTATTGCTGCCTTCCTCAGCGCCAAGTAGGACATACCAGAGAACAGTAGATCTCAGATAGCAAACAAATGGCAGTGTACAGGACAAAAGTTAAAGCTATACTGACAAAACATAGCCTGACCCAACCTATCAGAACGTGACCTGAATCATCATAACGCGCCGAGACCACTACTGCTCGCCTTCCCAGTGCCAAGGTGAAAATATTAAATCCCTGTAGGGGGCCGGAATCGAACTAAGAGCAGACTATGGCGCTAAAGTCAAAGCTATCCTCTCCTAACGTTACCAACCGTCAGATAACCAAATGTATCCTAACTTTACCTAACGCCCCTCGACCACTATTTCTGGTCTCCACGGAGTCAAGCGGAACACACTGGCGGAGTGTAGAACACAGAAATCAATATAATCGCAGTGTATATCGGAGAAGTCAAAACTACACAAACCTAAATCAAACCAACGGACATAAACAGAACACAGCATTAATCAACCTAACGTGCCGCGACCACTGTTACTGCCCCCCATAGGCAAGAAGAATACATTAGTAGAGAGCAGGACGCAGAACTCCATAGATTCGCAGAGTATATTAGAAAGGTCCAAGCTTGCCAAGTCTAACCCAAACCAGCAGAGCAAAGCCGAACGTAGCAAAACGCAACCTAACATGCCGAGACCGCTATTGCTGCCCACCCCAGACCCAAGCATGCTATACTAGAGCACAGTAGAGCGCAGAAATCGAGCGAATAGTAGTGTTCGCGAAAAAAGTTAAAGCTGCCCTCTCCAAACTTGTCGTGAACCAGCTTAACCGAACGTAGCCTAGCCCATAATATCGAGTCGAGACGACTATTGCTGGCCTTGCCAGAGCCAGGCGGGAAATATTAGAGCATTGTAGGTCGCAGAAATCCACCTAATACCAGACTATAGCACTAGACTCATAGCTATCCATTCATAACCTAAAGAAACGTAACATAACAGAACGAAACCTACCTCAACCTTACGTGCCGCGGCCGCTATTACTGGCCTCCACAGAGCCTAGCATAACACATTAGTGGAGGGAAGGACGCAAAAGTCCATAGAATCGCAGTGTATATTAGAAAAGCCAAAGTTGCCGGATGTAACCCAAACCCGCGGAACATAACCAAATATAGCCTAACTGTAACAAGCATCCCGAGACCGCTATTCCTGCACATCCCAGAGCCAAGCACGGTATACTAAAGCACAGTAGTGTGCAGAGATCAAACTAATAGCAGCGTTCAGCAAAAAAGTTAGAGCTGTCCTTTCCATGCTTAGCCTGAACCAACATAATCGTACGTAACCTGACCCAACAAAACGTGCCGAGACCTCTATTTCTAGCCTTCCCAGAGACAAGCTGAAGGTATCAAGGCACTGTAGGGAGCAGAAATCCTCCTAACAGCAGGCTACGGCACGAAAGTCAAAGCTATCATCTCCTAACGAAACCAAACGTAACTTAACCAAACGCAACCTAACGTGCCGAGACCTCGTTTGTTGCCCACTGCAGAGCCAAGCAGGACATACCAGGGTACAGTAGGGCACAGAAATGCACCGAATAACAGTGTACAGCACAAAAGCTAAAGCTATCGTGACCAAACTAATCTTGACCTATCCTAATCGAACGTAACCTGACCAAACGAAACGTGCCAATTCCACAGCTGCTGACCTTCCGAGAGTCAAGCTGAGAATATTAGTGCACTGTATGGCGCAGAACTCCCCCTAATACCTGACTATAGCACAAATGTCAAAGCCATCCTCACCTAACATAACCAACCGTAACATAACCCAATGTAACATGAATCATCCCAGCGTGCCGCGACAACTATTGCTGGCCTCCGCAGAGCCAAGCAGAAAATATTAGAGCCCAGTAGGGAGCAGATACCCACCGAAAAGAAGACCGTAGCACTAAATTGAGAGCTATTCTCTCATAACCTAGCCAATCGTAACATAACCAAGCGTATCCAAGCACATGCTAACGTGCCGCAACCACTATTGCTGGCCTCGACAGTGCCAAGCGGAACATGTGAGTGGAAAGTGGAACGCAGAAATCCAAAGAATCGCAATGTATATCGGAAATGCCAAAGCAACCAAAACCTAACACAAACAAACTGGACACAATCAAACTTACCATAACTCAACCTAACGTGCCGAGACCGCCTTTGCTGCCCTCGCGAGAGCCGAGCAGGACATGCTAGAACGCAATAGAGCACGGAAATCCACCGCATAGCAGTGTACATCACCAAAGTTAAAGCTACCCTAACAAAACTTCGCCGATCCTAAACTAACCGAGCGTAACCTGACTCAACGTGACGCGCCGAGACCACAATTGCTGGGCTTCGCAGAACTGAGCAGCGAAATATTAGAGCACTGTTGGGCGCAGGAATCAACCCAAAAGCACACTATAGCTATAAAATCTAGGCTGTCCTCTCCTAACCTAACCAATCCTAACATAAACAGACGTAACATAACTCAAGCTAACGCTCCGCGACCACTATTGCTGGCCTCCACAGAGCCAACCGGAATATATTTGTGGAGAGTAGAACGCACATATCCATAGTATCGCAGTGTATATCAGGAAAGTCAAAGCCAACCACACATAACCCAAACCAACGGAACATATCCAAACATATCATTGCTGAACCTAACGTGCTGAGGCCGCTATTGCTGCCTTTCCCAGAGGAAAGCAGGACATAAAAGGGCACATTAGAGCACAAAAAGCAGCGTACAACACAAAAGTTAAAACTATCCTGACCAAACATTGAGTAGCCGAACCTATCCGAGCGGAACCTGACACATCATAACGTGCCAAGTCCACTATTGCCGACCATGCCGGAGCCAAACTGAAAATATTAGAACACTGCAGGGCGCAGATATCCATATAATAGCAGACTATACACTACAGGCATAGCTATCATCTCCTATCCTAGAGAATCGTAACATAACCGAACGTTTCCTAACTAATCCTGGCGAAGCGAGACCTCTATTTCTTGGCTACTGACAGCCAAGCAGGATATACTAGAGCGCAGTAGAGCGCAGAAATACACCCAATATCAGTGCACAGCACAAAAGTTGAAGCTATCCTGACCACACTTATCCTAAGACAACCCAACTGAACGTAACATAATACGACATAACGTGCCGGGACCACTATTGCTGCCCTTCACAGAGCCAAGCTGAATAAATTAAAGCACTGTAGGGGGCACATATCCACATAATAACAGACTATGGCACTAGAGTTAATGCTATCCTCTCCTAACATAACCAACCGTAACATAACCAAACGCAACATAACGCAACCCAACGAGACGTGACCGATATTGCTGCTCCGCCGAGTGCCAAGCAGGACATACCTGAGCACAGTAGAGCGCAAAAATCTACCGAATAGCAGTGTTCAGCTGAAGAGTTAAAGATATCCTGACCAAACTCAACCTGGCCCAACCTAACCGAAAGTAACCTGACTCTACATAAATTGCCGAGTCCACTATTGCTCGCTTTCTCAGTGGCAAGGTGGAAATATTAAAGACCTGTAAGGAGCAGAAATCCCCTTAATAGCAGACTATTCCACTAGAGTCAAAGCTATCCTCTACTAACCAAACCAACCTTAGAATAAGCTAACGTATCCTAACACAGCTTAACGCGCCGCGACCACTACTGCTGGCATCCGCAGATCCAAGCAGTTGACTTTACTGGAGAGTAGAGCGCAGAAATCCATATAACCGTAATGTATATCGGAAAAGTCTATGCTACACGAACCTAACCCAATCCAACAGAAATCAACCAAACATTGCCTAACTCAACCTGAGGTCCCGAGACCGCTGTTGCTGCGCTGCCTAGAGCCAAGCATTACATACTAGATCACTCTAGAATATCAGTGTACAGCAAAAATGGTGTAGCCGTCGTAACCAAAATTAGGCTAACCCGGCCCAAGCGAAATTAACCTGACACATAATAACGTGTCGAGACCACTTTCGCTGGCCATCCCAGAGACAACATTAAAATATTAGTGCACTGTAGGACGCAGACAACCACCCAGGAGCAGAATATAGCGCTAAAGTCAAGGATAACCTCTCCTAACATAACCGAACCTAACGTAACCAAACGTAATCTAACTCAAACTAACGTGAAGGCGACCATCATTGCTGCACTGCCCAGAGCCAAGCAGGACATACTAAAGCACAGTAGAGTGGAGAAATCCGCCGAATAGCGGTGTACAGTACAAAAACTATTGCTATCCTTACTAAAGGTTGCGCAACCAAACCGAACCGGACGCAACGTGTCTAGCATAACGTGAAGCGACCACTGTAGCAGGCCTCCCGAGAGCCTGGATGATAATATTAGAGCACTGTAGGGCGCAGAAATACACCTAATAGCAGACTATGGCACTATTGTCAAAGATAACCTTTCCTAACCTAACCAATCGGATCGTAACCAAAAGTAATCTAACTCAACGAACGCGAAAGCGACCGCTATTTCTGGCCTCCCCAAAGCCATGCAGTTATCAGTGTACAGCACAGAAGTTGGAGCTAACCTTGCTTAGCCTAACCCAACCTAACCGAACGGAACTTCACACAGCATAACGTGCGGGGACACTGTTGCTGGACTTCCTAGAAGTAAGCCGATGATATTAGCACGCTGTAGTGCTCAGTAATCCACATTATAGCAGACTATAGCACTAAAGTCAAAGCTATCCTCTCCTATCCTTACCGATCGTAACGTAACCGAATGTAGCCTATCACAACCTAACGTGCCGCGACCACTATTACAGCCCTCAAAGGAGCCAAGCAGAACACATTGGTGGAGAGTAGAGCGCAGAAATCCATAGAACCGCAGGGTACATCAGGAAAGTCATAACAACCCAAACCAAACCCAAACAAACGGCACATAGCCAAACATATCCTAACACAACTTATCGTTCCGAGACCGCTATTGCTACCCTTCGCAGAGCCAGACAGGTTGTACTGCGGCAAAGTAGGAGGCAGAAATACCACGAGTAGCAATGTACAGCACTAAAGTTAAAGCTACTCTGACCAGAATTTGCCCAACCCATCTTAAGCGAACGTAACCTGACACTGCACAACAAGTTGATGCCCCTACTCCTGGCCTTACCAGGGACAATCTGGAAATATTAGAGCGCCATTGGTGTCAGGAATCCACCAAACAGCAGACCATAACGCTAAAGTCAAAGCTATCCTCTCCTAAGCTAGCTAACCATAACATAACTAAACGTAACCTAACTCAGTCTGAAGTGCTGCGATCACAAATGCTAGCCTCCCTAGAGTCAAGCTGTACACATTAGTGGTGAGTAGAACGCAGTAATCCGTATAATCGCAACGCGTATCGGAAAAGTCATAGCTAACCAAACCTAAAGCAAACCAACATGTCATAAGCACACATTGCCTAGCGCAAACTAACTTGCCGAGGCAGCTGTTGCTGCCTCGCCCAGAGCCAATCAGGACTCACTAGAGCACAGTAGATTGTAGAAATCCACAGAATTGCAGTGTAAAGCACGTAGTTAAAGCTATCCTAACCAAACTTAGCCAAACACCACCTAACCGAACGTAACCTGACCAGACATAACGTGCCGAAACAACTATTGCTGGCTTTCCAAGAGCCAAGCTGAAAATGTTAGAACACTGCAGGGCGCAGAAATCCACCTAATAGCAGACTAGGGCAGTAAACACAAGGCTATCCTCTCCTAACCTAAACCGTCGTACCATTACCAAACGTAACGTAACACAACCTGACGTGCCGCAACCGCTAATGATGGCGTCCCAGGAGCCAAGCAGAGAACATTGGTGGAGAGTAGAACGCAGAGACCAATATAAACTCATTTTATAATAGAAAAGTCCAAGCTAACCAAACATAACCCAAACCATCAAAACATAACGAAACATTGCCTAACTCAACCTATTGTGACGAGACCGCTGTTGCCGACGTCCGCAGTGCCAAGCAGGACGAAGTACAGCACAGTAGAGGGCAGAAATCCACCGCGTAGCAGTGTGCAGCGTAAAGTTAAAGATGCCCTGACCAAACATTGCTTAACCCAACAGAACCGAGCCTAACGTGACTCAACATAACGCGCCGAGACCACTTTTGCTGGCCTTCCGGGGCTAGGCAGAAAATATTATAGCACTGCAGAGCGCAGGAATCCCCCTAATAGGAGGCCATAGCAGTAAAGGCGAGGCTATCCTCTCCCATCCTAGCATACCGTAACATAACCGAACGTAAAATAGCTCAATCTAACGTTCCGCGACCACCATTGCTGGCCTCCCCAGAGGCAAGCGGACCACACTAGTGGAGATTAGAACGCAGAAATCCATAGAATCCCAGTGTACATCAGAAAAGTCTATTATACCCGAACCTAACCAACACCATCAGGACATAACCAAACATAGACTAACTCAAACTAACTTGCCGAGACCGTTATTGTTGCCCACTCCAGAGCCAAGCTGGGCGCACTGGATATCAGTAGAGCGCAGAAATCCACGGAATAGCAGTGAACAGCCCAAAATGTAATGCTATCCTAACCAAACATAGCCTAACCAAACCTAAGCGAAGGCAAAATGGCTGAAACTAACGTGCCGATACGACAATTACTAGCCTACCCAGGGCCAAGCTGAAAATATTAGAGCACTGTAGGGCGCAGAAATCCACCTAATAGAAGACTCTAGCACTGAAGTCAAACCTATCGCCTCCTAACCTATCAAATCGTAACGTAACCAAAAGATCAATACTCAACCCATTGTTCCGCGTCCACTGTTCCTGGCCTCCTTAGAGCCAAGCAAAACGCACTAGTGGAGCGCAAATATCGGTAGAACCGAAGTGCATATCAGAAAAGCCATAGATACCCAAACGTAACCCAAACCAACAGAACATAACAGAACATTGCCTAGCCCAACCTACTGTGTCGGGAACGATATTGCTGCCTTCCCCAGAGCCAAGCAGGATGTAATAGGGTAGAGTAGTACTAAGATATCGACCGAACAGCTGCGTACAGAAAAAAAGATAAAGCTATCCTTGCCAAACCTTGCCTAACCCAACATAACCAAACGTAACATAACTCAACCTAACCTGCCACGGCCACTATTGCTATCCTCACCGGGTTAGATCAGAGTATAGTAGAGTAATGTAGTGCGCTGAAATCGGCCGCCCTCCAGTGTACAGCACAGAAGCCAAGGATAACCTAACCTAGCACAGGCAAACCTAACTTAACCAAACGTAGCCTAACCCAGCCTAACGCGCACCGGCCACTATTTCTGGCCTCCTCTGAATCAAGGATAGCATACTTGATCACAGTAGTGCGCACAAATCCACCGCGCAGATGTGTGTAGCTCAAAAGTCGAAGATATCCTAGACTAACCTGACCGAACATAGCACAAGCAAACGAAATATTGCTCCACCTAACCGCCCTACACCACTATTACTGACATCCCCAGAGGCAAGCAGGGTATACCAGAGCACAGTACATCAGAGAAATCAGCGGCGTTGCAGTGTACAGCACAGAAGTCAAAGAAAGCCTAACGTAGCCTGACCTAACCTAACCAAGCCAAACCTAGCATTACTCAGCATAAGTTGCCGAGACCGATGATGCTGTCATTCCCAGAGCCAAGCTCGACATACCAGGCCACAGTGGAACGCAGACATCCACCGAACAGCAGTGTTTTGCACAAAGTCAAGGCTATCCCCTCCTAACCTAACCAATCATAACACAACCGAACGTAACCAAATCCAACCTGTAGAGCAGCGACCTCTATTTCTGGTCTCCCCAGAATCGAGCAGAGTATAGTAGAGTAATGTATATTGCAGAAATCCACCGAATGGCAGTGTATAGCGGAAAAGTCAAAACCAACCACTCCTAACACATCCAAACGTAGTGAAACCGAACGTAACCTAACTAAAGCTAACGTGCCGAGACCACTATTTCTGGCCTCCACATAGTTGAGCAGAGTATAGTAGAGAACAGTGCAGCGCAGAGATCCACCAAGTAGCCGCGACGACTATTGCTGGCCTCGCCAGAGCCAAGCACAACGTACTGGAAATGATTACAGCGCAGAAGCCCACCGAATAGTGGTTTATATCACAAGAGTCAAAGTTATCCTACCCTATCCTAACCAATTGTAACATAACCAATCGTAATCTAACTAAACCTATCGTGCCGCGACCACTATTGCTGGCCTCCCTATCCTATGATAGCACAGGATGGCATTGACTTCTTTGCTAAGCACTGCATTTCGGAGCAGTTCTGCCCTCTACTTGCGCTAGTGCTCTCCGCTTGGATCTGAGGAAGACAGCTATTGTGGTCTCAGCATGTTAGGTTGAGATATGTTACGTTTGGTTACGTTACGTTTGGCAAGTTAAGCACAACATAGTTATGAGCTTTGTGCTATGCACTGCTATTCTGTAGATTTCTATGCTCTACTGTGCTTTAATGACATCTACTTGGCACTGCGCAGGCCAGCAATAACTTTCTTGGCTCGTTAGTTTGTGTTTGGTTACGTTTGGTTAGGCTACGTTAGTTTGTGTTAGGGTTGGATATCTTCAACTTCTCTGTTACACGCAGCTCTCGGTGCATTTCTGCGCTCTACTGTGCTCTCGTATATTCCGCTTGGCTCTGGGGAGGCCAGGAATTGTGGTGTCGTTACGTTATATTCTATTCTGCTACGTTTGCTTACGTTACGTTGGTATTGGTTATCTTTTGATAGCGTCAGCTCTTTCTGCTATGCATCTCGATTCCATGGATTTTTGCGTTCTGCCCACCTATAGCATTTTCTGCTCTGCTCTTGAGAGGAGAGCAATAGTGGACGCGGCGCGTTGGTTTGAGAAAGGTTCTGCTTGCTTACGATACGTTTGGTTAGGTTAGCAGAGTATGGCTTTGACTTTCGTGCTATACACTGATATTCGTTTTATTTCTGCGCTCTGCTCTGCTTTAATACTTTCTGCTTGGCTCTGGTGAGGACAGCAATCGTGGTCTCGGCACGTTGTGACGAGATATGCTACGTTTGCTTAGGGTGCTATAGTATGGGCTAGGTTCGGACACCTCCGACTTTACTGCTATGCACTGCGGATCTATGGATTTTTGTGCCCTACTCTCCTCTAATATGTTCTTCTCCGCGCCGGGGAAGCCAACGAGAGCGGTCGTGGCACGATGGGTTGAGTTATGTTACGTTTGGCTGCATTAAGTACGGGTTGGTGAGGATAGTACAGCTTTGACCGTCGTGCCATACATTGCAATTCGGTGGATTGCTGCGCACCACTCTGCTTTATTATATCCTGCTTCGCTCTGGGTGGGCCAGCAGTAGCTGTCGCGGCACGTTATGTTGAGCTGGGTTACGTCTGTCTGTGCTACAGTTTGTTACGTTAGGATAAGATAGCTTCGACTTTTGTGCTACACCGTGCAACGCATTTGATTTCTGCGCGCTAATGTGCTGAAGAAAGTTCTGCTCGGCTCCGTGGAGCCAGCAACAGTGGTCGCCGGGCTTTATATTGAGCTACGCTAAGTTCGGCTATGTCACATTTGTGTGGGCTTGCTTCGGTTGGCTTCGACTTTACTGCAATACACTGCGATTTTATGGATTTCGGTGCACCTCTCGCCTCTAATATGCTATTCTGGGCGCTGGCGAGGCCAGAAACTGTGGTCTCGGCACGTTAGGTAGGTTTCGGTTACGTTTGGTTGGGCCAGAGTTGGCTAAGTTCGGTAAGTGCAGCTTTGTCTTTCGTGACATACACTGTTATTTGTGGGATTTCTGCGCTCTACTGTGTTCTACTATATTCTGCTTGGCCCTGGCGAGGCCAGCTATTGTGCTCGCGGCACGTTATGTTTAGCTAGGCTACGTTTGGATTGGTTATGTTAGCTTGGACAGGTTCGTAAAGCTTTGAATTCTTTGCTATACACTGCGATTCTATGAATTTCTGAGCACCGTTCTCTTCCACAATGTCCTGCACCGTTCTGGGGAGGCCAGGAGTAGTGGTCGCGGCAAGATAGGTAGAGTTCGGTTACGTTTGGTTATGGTCCGATTGGTTTGGCTACTATAGGGCAGCTCTGGCTTTTCTGCTATACACTGGTATTCGCTGGGTTTCTGCGCTCCCCTGTACTCTAATTTGTCCTGCTTGGCTCTGCGGATCGCAGCAATATAGGTCTCGCTTCGTAAGATTGAGGTAGGTTACGTTTGTGTACGTTTAGTTTGGCGTGGTTAGGATGGGATATCACAGACTTTTGCGCCGTACATTGGTATTCTGTGAACTTCGGCGCACTAATGTGAACCAACATTTCCTGCCTGGCTCTGCGAAGGCCTACCAACTATATTGTTCTCGGCACGTTATTCTGCGTTATGTGGCGTTTGGCTCTGTTACGATTGGTTAGGTTAGGATAGCATAGCATAGACCTTTGTGCTGCACTCTGATATTCGGTGGACTTCTGCGCTTTACATTACACTAGTATGACCTCCTCGAATCGCGGGAGGCCAGCCAAAGCTGTCGCGGCGTGTTGCGTTGTGTTATATTACGTTTTGTTATGTCAGGTTACGTTGTGTTCGGTTAGAATAGCTCCGACTTCTGCTCTATACGCTACAATTCTATGGACTTCTTCGCTCTCCTGCGCGATATAGCAATCTGCTAGTCTCTGTGGGTGACGGGAATTGTGCTCCCGGCTCATTAGGTTCTGTTATGTTACGTTTGGTTAGGTTAGGTTTGGTTACGCTAGGAAAAGGTATCTTTGGCTTTTGTGCTATACACTGCTGTCCGGTGGAATTCTGCGCTGTACACTGCTATACTATACTCTGCACGACTCCCGGTGTGGCAGCCACCGTGGTCGCAGGACGTTAGGTTGTGTTACATTACGTTCGGTTAGGCTAGGTTACGTTGCGTTAGGGTAGGATAGCTTCGACTTTCGTGCTGCATACTGCTATTCCATGGCCTTGTGCCCTCTTCTGTGCGCTACCACACTCTGATTGTCTTTGTCGGCTCAAGGAATAGTGCTCCCGGCACGTTAGGTTGTTATGTCATGTTTGGTTGGGTTTGGTCAAGCCAGCCTTGACTCTTGTGCTGTACACTACTGTGCACACGATTTCTAAGTTCCTCATTGCTCCCCTATTCTCTCCTTAGCTCTCGTGAGGCCAGCAATGGCGGTCGTGGCAAGTCATGTTTTGTTACGTTACGCCTGCCTATGTTACGTTTGGTTAGTTTAGGATAGGATAGCTTCGACATTTGTGCTATACGCTGCTACCCGTTGGATTTCTGCGCTCTATTCTACTCGAATATGCTCTGCTTGGCGCTGGAGAGGACAGCATTGGCGGTCTCGGCATATTAGGTTGAGTTAGGCTACGTTTGGTTGGGTTACGGTTGGTTCGGTTAGGATATGATAGCTTCGACTTTTGTGCTTTACACAGCGATTCTATGGATTTCTGCGTTCTACTATCCACTAGTATGTACTGCTTGGCTCTGGGCATGCCAGTAATCGTGGTCACGTCACGTTAGGTTGAGTTGGATTACGTTTGTTTATGTCACGTTTGGTTCGAGTAGGATAGGATAGCTCTGACTATTATGCTGTACACGGCTACTCGGGGATTTCTGCGATTAACGTTGCTCTAATATGCTCCTCTTCGCTCCGGGGAGGCCAGCAGATGTAGTCTTGGTACGGTACGTTTAGTTAGGCTACGTTTGGTTATGATAATTTTGGCTAGTTTGGGACATCAAAGGTTTGATTTTTGCGCTGTGTACTGCTATTCTGTGGATTGTGGCCCCCTAGTGTGCTCTAATATGCTCTGCTTAGCTCTGGGGAGGTCAGTAATAGAGGTCTTGCCTAGTAATATTGAGACGTGCTACGTTTGGCTACGCTATGTTGTCAATGGTTTGGTACGTGTTGCATCGACTTTTCCGCTATACAATGCCATTGTATTGGCTTCTGCCCACTGCCCTCCCCTTAAATGTTCCGCTTGCCTCTGGCGAGGCCTCCAATAGTGGTCGCGTCACTTTTGGTTGAGCCATGTTACGTTTGGTGACGTTACGATTGGTTAGGTTTGGAGGGGCCGGCTTTGACTTTTGCGCTATACGCTGCTATACGGCGTATTTATGCACACTACTGTGCTGTAGTATGCTCTGCTTGGAACTAGGGAGGCCAATAAGAGGGCTCACGGCTCATCATGCTTGATTAGTCTACGTGTCGTTAGGTTTGGTTAGGACGCGTTTGATTTTGATATATTTGACTTATATGCTATACGCTGCTGTTTGGTGGATTTCTGCACTCTACTGTGCTCTAATATGCTGTGGCAGGCTCTGCGTATGCCGGCGATTGTGGTCTCGGCACGTTAGGTTGACTTAGGCTACGTTTGATTAGTTCATATTGGATTGGGTCAGGTTTGCATAACTTTGACTTCCGTGGTATACCCAGATTTTCCGTAGATTTCAGCGCTCTACTGTGCTCTGGCATATTCTGCTTGGCAATAGGGAGGCGAGCAACAGTAGCCTCGTCTCGATAGGTTCAGTTATTCGTCGTCTTGATATGTTAGCTTGGGTCAGGTGAGGTAAGGATATCTTTGATATTTGAGATATTGGCTATTGTTTGGATGCTTTCTGCGCTCTACCGTGCTCTAATATACTCTGCCTGGCTCCGTGGAGGCCAGCCATATCAGTCTCGGTACGTTAGGTTTCGTTCTGTAACGCTTTTCGTTATGTAACGCTTGGTTAGGTTACGTTTGTTTGGGTATGTTTGGATAGCTTTGACCTTCTTGGCAAGGACAGTTATTGGGTGGATTTCGGCGCTCTGCCCTGCACTACTACACTCTGTTCGAACTTGGGGAAGCCAGCAATAGTGGTAGCTGCACGTTAGGTTGAGTTAGGGTACGTTTGGGAATGTTACGATTGGCTCGGTTAGTGGAGTGTAGCTCTGACTTTTGCGATATGCACTGCCTTTCGGCGGATTTTGGTGGATTTCTGCGCTGTACACTGCTATACTATACTCTGCACGACTCCCGGTGTGGCAGCCATCGTGGTCGCAGGACGCTTGGTTGTGTTACATTACGTTCGGCTAGGCTAGGTTACGTTGCGTTAGGGTAGGATAGCTTCGACTTTCATGCTACATACTGCTATTCTATGGCCTTGTGCCCTCTTCTGTGCGCTACCACACTCTGATTGTCTTTGTCGGCGCAAGGAATAGTGCTCCCGGCACGTCAGGTTGTGTTATGTCATGTTTGGTTGGGTTTGGTCAAGCCAGCCTTGACTTTTGTGCTCTACACTACTGTGCACACGATTTCTAAGTTCATCATTGCTCCCATATACTCCCCTTAGCTCCCGTGAGGCCAACAATGGCGTTCGTGGCAAGTCATGTTTTGTTACGTTACGCCTGCCTGTGTTACGTTCGGTTAGTTTAGGATCGGATAGCTTCGACATTTGTGCTATACGCTGCTACCCGTTGGATTTCTGCGCTCTATTCTACTCGAATATGCTCTGCTTGGCGCTGGAGAGGACAGCATTGGCGGTCTCGGCATATTAGGTTGAGTTAGGCTACGTTTGGTTGGGTTACGGTTGGTTCGGTTAGGATATGATAGCTTCGACTTTTGTGCTTTACACAGCGATTCTATGGATTTCTGCGTTCTACTATCCACTAGTATGTACTGCTTGGCTCTGGGCATGCCAGTAATCGTGGTCACGTCACGTTAGGTTGAGTTGGATTACGTTTGTTTATGTCACGTTTGGTTCGAGTAGGATAGGATAGCTCTGACTATTATGCTGTACACGGCTACTCGGGGATTTCTGCGATTAACGTTGCTCTAATATGCTCCTCTTCGCTCCGGGGAGGCCAGCAGATGTAGTCTTGGTACGGTACGTTTAGTTAGGCTACGTTTGGTTATGATAATTTTGGCTAGTTTGGGACATCAAAGGTTTGATTTTTGCGCTGTGTACTGCTATTCTGTGGATTGTGGCCCCCTAGTGTGCTCTAATATGCTCTGCTTAGCTCTGGGGAGGTCAGTAATAGAGGTCTTGCCTAGTAATATTGAGACGTGCTACGTTTGGCTACGCTATGTTGTCAATGGTTTGGTACGTGTTGCATCGACTTTTCCGCTATACAATGCCATTGTATTGGCTTCTGCCCACTGCCCTCCCCTTAAATGTTCCGCTTGCCTCTGGCGAGGCCTCCAATAGTGGTCGCGTCACTTTTGGTTGAGCCATGTTACGTTTGGTGACGTTACGATTGGTTAGGTTTGGAGGGGCCGGCTTTGACTTTTGCGCTATACGCTGCTATACGGCGTATTTATGCACACTACTGTGCTGTAGTATGCTCTGCTTGGAACTAGGGAGGCCAATAAGAGGGCTCACGGCTCATCATGCTTGATTAGTCTACGTGTCGTTAGGTTTGGTTAGGACGCGTTTGATTTTGATATATTTGACTTATATGCTATACGCTGCTGTTTGGTGGATTTCTGCACTCTACTGTGCTCTAATATGCTGTGGCAGGCTCTGCGTATGCCGGCGATTGTGGTCTCGGCACGTTAGGTTGACTTAGGCTACGTTTGATTAGTTCATATTGGATTGGGTCAGGTTTGCATAACTTTGACTTCCGTGGTATACCCAGATTTTCCGTAGATTTCAGCGCTCTACTGTGCTCTGGCATATTCTGCTTGGCAATAGGGAGGCGAGCAACAGTAGCCTCGTCTCGATAGGTTCAGTTATTCGTCGTCTTGATATGTTAGCTTGGGTCAGGTGAGGTAAGGATATCTTTGATATTTGAGATATTGGCTATTGTTTGGATGCTTTCTGCGCTCTACCGTGCTCTAATATACTCTGCCTGGCTCCGTGGAGGCCAGCCATATCAGTCTCGGTACGTTAGGTTTCGTTCTGTAACGCTTGGTTAGGTTACGTTTGTTTGGGTATGTTTGGATAGCTTTGACCTTCTTGGCAAGGACAGTTATTGGGTGGATTTCGGCGCTCTGCCCTGCACTACTACACTCTGTTCGAACTTGGGGAAGCCAGCAATAGTGGTAGCTGCACGTTAGGTTGAGTTAGGGTACGTTTGGGAATGTTACGATTGGCTCGGTTAGTGGAGTGTAGCTCTGACTTTTGCGATATGCACTGCCTTTCGGCGGATTTCTGCCCTCGGCTGTGCTCTAATACGTTGAGCTGGGCACAGGGAAAGACAGTAACAGTGGTTGGCGGCACATTATGTTAAGCTACACTACGTTTGGTTAGGTTAGGTTGGGTCAGGTTAGGTAAGGGTATCTATGACTTTTGTGCTTTACACTGCAATGCGGCGGATTCCTGGGCTCTACTGTGCCCTGGTACATTCCGAATGGCTCTGCGATGGTCAGTAAACGTGGTCTAGGCACGCTAGCTTGGGTAAGGCTTCGTTTGGTTATGTGATATTTGGTTATGTTAGGCTAGGTTAACTACGACTTTGGCGCTTTAAGCTAATTTTCCGTGGATATCTGCGCCCTGTAGTGCTTTAGTGTGCTCTACTTGGCTCTGGAGGTCCCAGCGGTAGTGCTCACTGCACGGTTGTGTGTGTTATGTTACGCTTGAGTAGGCTACGTTTGGTTAGGTTAGGAGGGGATAGCTTTGACATTTTTGCTATTCAGTGCCGTTCGTCGGATTTCCGCAAACCTAATGTGCTCTTATATGTTCTACTTAGATCTGGGAAGGGCAGCAATAGTGTCATCGGCTCATAATGTTGAGTTAGGCTACGTTCGGTTAGGTCAGCTCAGGTCAGGTTAGGCTATAACATATTCGACCTTTGTGATACACGCTGCTATATGGTGGCTCTCTGCGCTATACTGTGCCCTAGTGTACTCACCTTGGCAAAGGGATTCCAGCTCTAGTTGTCTCGGCACGTCAGGTTAGGTAAGGATACGTTTGATTATGATACGTTTAGAGAGTTTATGGCGAGGTAGCAATGACTCTTGTGCTATACACGGCTCTTCCGTGGCTTTCTGCTCTCTACTGTGGTCTAATATGCTTCGCTCTGCTCTGGGCGGCCAAAAACTGCGGCCGCGGCATGTTACTTTGGGTTATATCACGTTCGGTTAGGTTAGGTTTGGATGCGTTTGTTCAGGTTACCTTTGGCTTTTGTACCATTCACTGCAATGCGGTCGATTCCTACGCTGTACAGTTTTCTGGTATATTCTGCTCGGCTACGCGAAGGCCAGAAAGAGTGGTCTCTGCACGTTAGGTTGAGTTAGGTTACGTTCGGTTATGTCACGTTTGACCATGTTAGAAAAATATAGACCTGACTTTTGTGCTATACACTGCCATTCGGTGGATGTCTACGCACTATAATGCTCTACTATACTCTGCTTGACTCTGGCGAGGTCAATAATAGTGGTAGCTGCACGTTAGTTCGAGTTATGTTACGTTTGGTGGCGCTATGTTTGGCTAGGTTAGGAGGGCATAGATATGCCTTTTAAGTTATACACAGCTATTCGCCGGATTTCTGCACTCTACTGCGCTCTTGTGTCTTCTGCTTGGCTCTGGAGAAGCCAGTAATTCAGGTCTCGGTGCCTTATGCTGAGATAGGATACGCTCAGTTATGATACGTTAGCATGGGGTAGGTTTGAATAGAATTTACATTCCTGTTGTACACTGCGATTCTATGAGTTCCTGAGCTCTGCTCTCCTATAATAAGCTCTGGTTGTCGCTGCGAATGCCAGCAATACTGTCCGTGGCACGTTAGGTTGTGTTGTATCACGTTCGGTTACGTTAGATTAAAATGGGCTATATAAGCTCTGGTTGTCGCTGCGAATGCCAGCAATACTGTCCGCGGCACGTTAGGTTGTGTTGTACCGCGTTCGGTTACGTTAGATTAAAATGGGCTGGGTTAGTGTAGCTTCGAATTTTTTGCTGAACACAGATATAATATGGATTTCTGTGCACTACTGTGCTCTATTATACTCAGCTTGTCACTGGTGTCGGCTGCAGCAGTGGTCGCGGTACGATAGGTAGGTTTATGTTACGCTTGGCTATGTTACGTCAGGTCAGGATTTACCAGGTTGTCCTGGCTTTTGTGCTTTTCGCGGCAATGCGGTATATTTCTACGCTGTACTGTTCTCTAGTGTAATCTGCTTGGCTCTGCGGAGGCCAGAAATAGTGTTCTCGGCACAATAGGTCGTGTTATGTTACGTTTGTCATGTCTAGGTTAGGCTTGGTTTGGTTAGTATAGCTTTGCCTTTTGTGCTATACACGTCTATTCGGCGAATTTCTGCGCTCGTCTGTACTTTGATATGTTCTGCTAGTCTCTGGGAGGACAGCAATAGAGGTCGTGGCACGATAGGCTTTGCTATGTTACGTTTAGTGATGGTACGATTGGTTAGGTTAGGATAGCATAGCTTTGACTTTTGTGCTATACATCGCACTTCGTTGGGTTCCTGCACTTCACGTTGCTCTACTACGCTCTGTTCGGTCCTGGGAAGGCCAGCAATTGTGGTCCCGGCTCGTTAGGTTGAGTTACGCTACGTTTGGTTAGCTTATGTTAGTTTGGGTTAGGTTTTGATGACTTTGCCTTTCTTTGTATAACCTGTTGTTCGGTGGACTTCCGCACTCCACAGTGCTCTAGTATATTCGGCGCGGCTCACGGGAGGCCTGCAACAGTGTTCTTGGCACTTTAGGCTATGTTATGGTGCATTCGGTTATGTTTTGTTTGGTTTGGTTTGGATAAGATGTGTTTGACTTTTGCACTGAACACTGCTATTCGGAGGGTTTCTGCGCTCTACCTTGCTCTGCTATTCTAAGCTCGACTCTCGGGAGGAGAGTCATAGTGGTCTCCGCACGTTTGGTTTAGTTAGGCTACGTTTGGTTGGGTTACATTAGTTTCGGTTTGGTACGGGTTGCTTTGACTTCCGTGGTATAAACTGCAGTTCGGTGGATTTGTGCGCTCTACTTCGCTCCTATAAGCTCTGCTTGGCCCTGGAGAGGCCAGCAATGGTGGTCTCGGCACGAATGGTAGAGACATATAACGTTTGGCTATGCTACGTTTGGTTATGTTTGGATACGATAGCTTTGACTTTTACGCCATACGCCGGTCTTCGGTAGATTTCGGCTCCCTACGTTAGTCTTATATGCTCCGTTTGGCTCTGTGGAGTCCAGCGATACTATCCTCTACACGTTACGTTTAGTTATGGTACGTTCGGTTTGGTTAGGTTAGGACAGGTTAGCTTAGGGTATCTTTGACTTTTGTGCTACACACTGCAATGCGGTGGATTGCTGCGCTCTACTCTCCTCTATTATGCTCTGCTTCACACTGTGGAGGCCTGCAATACTGGTCTCGTCTTCTAAGGGTTCGTTGGTTTACGTTTGGTTAGGATAGGTTAGGTCAGATACGGTTAGGATATCACTGACATTTGTGCTATTCGCTGCTCTTTGGAGGCTTTGTGCGCTCTGCTGTGCTATAGTACATTCTACTTGGCTCTGTGGGTGTCAGCAATAGTAGTCTCGGCACGCTAGATTGTGTTTGGTTACGTTCGTTTAGGTTATGTCCTGTTAGGGTGGCTTCAGCTTTTGTGCCATACGCGGCCATTCGGGGATCTTCTGCGCTCTTCTGTGCGCAAGTATGTTCTGCTTAGCACTGTGAAGGCAAGCAATAGTGGTCTCGGCACATTAGGTTGTGTGGAGCTACGTTCGGTTATGTTACGTTTGGTTATGTTGGGGTAGGGTAGCTTCGACTGTTGTGCTATGCACGGCGTTTCTATGGGTTTCTGCGCTCTACTCTCCTCTAATATATTCTGCTTGGCTCCGGGGAGGGCAGCGGTTGTGGTCTCGGCACGTTATGCTGTAATATTCTGCGTTTTGTTATGTTACGCTTGGTTAGTTTAGGATACGGTAGTCTATACGCTTGTGCTATACGCTGCACTTCGATGGATTTATGTGCTCTACATTGCTCTACTATACTCTGCTCCACTCTCGGGATGAGAGCAATAGAACTCGTGGGCCGTGGCACGTTAGGTTGTGTTGTATCACGTTCGGTTACGTTAGATTAAAATGGGCTAGGTTAGTGTAGCTTCGAATTTTTTGCTGAACACAGATATAATATGGATTTCTGTGCACTACTGTGCTCTATTATACTCAGCTTGTCACTGGTGTCGGCTGCAGCAGTGGTCGCGGTACGATAGGTAGGTTTATGTTACGCTTGGCTATGTTACGTCAGGTCAGGATTTACCAGGTTGTCCTGGCTTTTGTGCTTTTCGCGGCAATGCGGTAGATTTCTACGCTGTACTGTTCTCTAGTGTAATCTGCTTGGCTCTGCGGAGGCCAGAAATAGTGTTCTCGGCACAATAGGTCGTGTTATGTTACGTTTGTCATGTCTAGGTTAGGCTTGGTTTGGTTAGTATAGCTTTGCCTTTTGTGCTATACACGTCTATTCGGCGAATTTCTGCGCTCGTCTGTGCTTTGATATGTTCTGCTAGTCTCTGGGAGGACAGCAATAGAGGTCGTGGCACGATAGGCTTTGCTATGTTACGTTTAGTGATGGTACGATTGGTTAGGTTAGGATAGCATAGCTTTGACTTTTGTGCTATACATCGCACTTCGTTGGGTTCCTGCACTTCACGTTGCTCTACTACGCTCTGTTCGGTCCTGGGAAGGCCAGCAATTGTGGTCCCGGCTCGTTAGGTTGAGTTACGCTACGTTTGGTTAGCTTATGTTAGTTTGGGTTAGGTTTTGATGACTTTGCCTTTCTTTGTATAACCTGTTGTTCGGTGGACTTCCGCACTCTACAGTGCTCTAGTATATTCGGCGCGGCTCTCGGGAGGCCTGCAACAGTGTTCTCGGCACTTTAGGCTATGTTATGGTGCATTCGGTTATGTTTTGTTTGGTTTGGTTTGGATAAGATGTGTTTGACTTTTGCACTGAACACTGCTATTCGGAGGGTTTCTGCGCTCTACCTTGCTCTGCTATTCTCAGCTCGACTCTCGGGAGGAGAGTCATAGTGGTCTCCGCACGTTTGGTTTAGTTAGGCTACGTTTGGTTGGGTTACATTAGTTTCGGTTTGGTACGGGTTGCTTTGACTTCCGTGGTATAAACTGCAGTTCGGTGGATTTGTGCGCTCTACTTCGCTCCTATAAGCTCTGCTTGGCCCTGGAGAGGCCAGCAATGGTGGTCTCGGCACGAATGGTAGAGACATATAACGTTTGGCTATGCTACGTTTGGTTATGTTTGGATACGATAGCTTTGACTTTTACGCCATACGCCGGTCTTCGGTAGATTTCGGCTCCCTACGTTAGTCTTATATGCTCCGTTTGGCTCTGTGGAGTCCAGCGATACTATCCTCTACACGTTACGTTTAGTTATGGTACGTTCGGTTTGGTTAGGTTAGGACAGGTTAGCTTAGGGTATCTTTGACTTTTGTGCTACACACTGCAATGCGGTGGATTGCTGCGCTCTACTCTCCTCTATTATGCTCTGCTTCACACTGTGGAGGCCTGCAATACTGGTCTCGTCTTCTAAGGGTTCGTTGGTTTACGTTTGGTTAGGATAGGTTAGGTCAGATACGGTTAGGATATCACTGACATTTGTGCTATTCGCTGCTCTTTGGAGGCTTTGTGCGCTCTGCTGTGCTATAGTACATTCTACTTGGCTCTGTGGGTGTCAGCAATAGTAGTCTCGGCACGCTAGATTGTGTTTGGTTACGTTCGTTTAGGTTATGTCCTGTTAGGGTGGCTTCAGCTTTTGTGCCATACGCGGCCATTCGGGGATCTTCTGCGCTCTTCTGTGCGCAAGTATGTTCTGCTTAGCACTGTGAAGGCAAGCAATAGTGGTCTCGGCACATTAGGTTGTGTGGAGCTACGTTCGGTTATGTTACGTTTGGTTATGTTGGGGTAGGGTAGCTTCGACTGTTGTGCTATGCACGGCGTTTCTATGGGTTTCTGCGCTCTACTCTCCTCTAATATATTCTGCTTGGCTCCGGGGAGGGCAGCGGTTGTGGTCTCGGCACGTTATGCTGTAATATTCTGCGTTTTGTTATGTTACGCTTGGTTAGTTTAGGATACGGTAGTCTATACGCTTGTGCTATACGCTGCACTTCGATGGATTTATGTGCTCTACATTGCTCTACTATACTCTGCTCCACTCTCGGGATGAGAGCAATAGAACTCGTGGGCCGTTAGGTTGAGTTAGGTTACGTTTGGTTAGGACGGATTATAATATGTTTGGTTAGTGTAGCTTTTACACTCGTGCTATACACATTTATGCGGTGGTTTCCTGCCCTCCACTGGTCTCTACTCTAATCTGCTAGACAATGCGCAGGCCAGCTATAATGTTCGCGGCACGTTACGCTGTGTTTGGCTACGTGAGGTGAGATTATGTTTGTTTGGGTTGGGTTTGGATATCTTCGACTTTTCTGCTGTACACTACGTTTCTATGGATTTCTACGCCGTACTCCCTTCTAACGCGTTCCTCTTGAGCCTGCGACGTCAGCAATATTGGTGGCGGAACGTTAGATCGTGTTTGGTTACGTTCGGCTATGTTACGCTTTGTTAGGTTGGCACAGGATAGCTTTGACTTCTGTGCTATACACCGCGATGCTGTGGATTCCAGCGATCTACTCTCCCCCAGTATGTCCTGATTGGCACTGGGGAGGGCAGCAATAGCGGTATCGGCACATTATTTTCACTTATGTTGCGCTCGGTTTCGTTACATTTGGCTATGTACGGACAGGATAGCTTTGACTTCTGTGCTATACACTGCTTATCGGTGATATTCCTGCGCTCTGCTGTGCTCTAGCATATTCTGCTTGGCCCTGCAGAGGCCAGCAGGAGGCGTCTCGGCATGTTAGGTAGAGTAATGTTGCGTTTGGTTTCTTTACGTTTGGTTCGGTTAAGACAGGGTTCCATTGACTTTTGTGCTATACACGGATATTCGGTGGATTTCTGCGCTCTAATGAGATATAATATGCTCTGATTCGCCCTGGGGAGAACAGCAATTACGCTCTCGTCACGTTATTTTGAGTTACGTTTGGTTGTTTTTGGTTTGGACATATTAGGTTAGTGTATCTCTCAATCATGTGCTATGGTCTGCAATGCGGTGGATTTTTGCGCGCTACTGTGCTCTTGTGATTTGCGTATGGCCCTATGGGACGTGTCTGCAATGCGGTGGATTTTTGCGCGCTACTGTGCTCTTGTGATTTGCGTATGGCCCTATGGGTCATAGCTGCAGCGTCCTCGGCTCGTTCGATTGAGTTTGGTTACGTTCGGCTATTTTAGGTTACGTAAAATTTGTTAAGGATTGCTTTGACTCTCGTGCTGTACACTATCGTTCGGTGAATTTCTGCGGAATGCCATGTTCTACTATAAGTTGCCCGACTCTGGGGTGGCCAGCAATAGTTGTCTTGGCACGTTAGGTTGAGTTTGGTTACGCTTGGCTACGTTAGGTTCGATTAGGTTTGGTTAGGATGTCTTTGACATTTGGAATGAACGCAGCAATTCAGTGGGTTTCTGCGCCCTAGTGCCCTGTAGTATGTTTTGTTTGTCTCTGGGGATTCCAACAATAGTGCTCTCGGCACGTTATTTTTAGTTACGCCTCGTTTGGTTAGGCTAGGTTAGATCATGAAATGTTTCGATATCCTTGACTTTCGCGCTATACACTGCAGTGCGGTGGATTTCAGCGCTCTAATACGCTCAACTATATTCTGCTTGGCTATGGGGAGGCCAGGAATAGAGGTCTCGGCACGATAGGCATTGCTATGATGCGTTCGCTTATGTTACATTTGGTTAGCTTAGGATGGTGTAGCTTTGACTTTTGAGCCATACAGGGCGATTCTATGGATATCAGCGCCCTACATTCCTGTAATGTGTTCCGCTCCGCTATTGGGAGGCCAGCAAAAATGTTCAATGCAGGACATGTTGAGTTATGTATCGTTTGGTTTTGATAGGTTATTGTAGGTTCGGTTAGGATTGCTTTGACTTCTGTGCTATACACTGCTGTTCCGTGGATTTCTACGCTCTTCTGTACCCTAGAAAGTTCTGCTTGACTCTGGGGAGGCCTGGAAAAATTTTCTCGGCACATTATATTGAGTTAGGCTACGTTTGGTTAGGTTAGGTATGGGCGTGTTAGGCACCGATATCCTTGAACTTTGTGCTATACAATGCAATGAGGTGGACTTCTTCGCTCGACTGTCTCTATTATATTCTGCGTGGCTCTGTCGCAACAGAGGTCGCTGCACGTTGTGTTGAGATAGACTACATTTGGATATGTCATGTAAGTCTGGGTTAGGTTTGGTTGGCCCTGAGTATTGTGCTATACACCGCTATCACGAGGGCTTCTGCGCCCTACTGTGCTATAATATATTCTGCTTCGCTCTGGGGAGGCCAGCAATTGCGTTCCCGGCACGTTAGGTTACGTTTGGTTATCTTACGTTTGGCTTGGTTAGGAGAGTGTAGATCTGACTATTGTGCTATGCACTGATGCTCGGTGGACTTCTCCGCTCTGCTGTTCTATAATATGCTCTGCTTTGTTCTGGGATGCCTTCAATAATGTTCTCGGCACGTAAGATCGAGTTAGGTTACGTTTGGCTAGGTTAGGCGTTTCTGGGTTAGGTTAGGACACCTTTGACTCTTCTACTGTACATTGCCGTTCTTTTTACTTCTGCGCTCTTCTCTCCTTTAAAATGTTATGCTTCGCGATGGGGAAGCCAACAATAGCTGTCGCGGCAGGCTAGGTTTGGTAATGTTACGTTTGGTTACGATATGTCCGTTCGAGTTGCGTATAGATAGCAGTGACATACCTTGTATAGACTGTTACTAGAGGGATTTCTGCGCTGTACTGAACTCTGCTACACACGGCTCTAATCTGGGGAGGCGAGCAATATTGGTCGCTGCGTGATAGGTTGAGTTATGTTACTTTTGTGTTTGTGTCGATTGGTTAGGTTAGGAGAGGGTGGCTATGAACCTTGTGCTATACGCTGTCTCTCGGTCGATTTCTGCGCCCTACTGAGATCTCATATCTTCAAATTGGCTAAGGGAAAGACAATAATAGGGGTCTAGGCACATGATGTTGTGCTAGGCTTCATTAGGTTGGGTTAGATTGGGTCAGGTTCCGTCAGAATATCTTTGACTCTTGCGCTTTTCACTGCAACGTCGCGGGTTTCTGTGTTCTGCTGTACTCTAGGCTGTTCTGCTTGGCTCTGGGGAATAGCAATAGTGGTTTCGGCATGATAGGTTCGGTTATGTTGCGTTTGGCTTTATTACGTTTGGTTACGTTATGCCAGGAGAGCTTTGACTTTTGTGCTATAAACTGCTATTCGGTGAAGTTCTGCATCCTGCTGTGCTCTAATATACTCTGCGTTGCTCTGTGGATGTCTAAAATAGTGGTCTAGGCACGCTTGGTACTGTACGGTTGCGTTTGGTCATGTTAGGATAGGTTCACTTTGACTTTTGTGCCATACACTGCTCTTCGGTGGATCTCTGAGCTCTGCGTGGCTCTACTATACTCCTATCGACTCTGAGGTTGCCAGCAATAGTGGTCGTGACACGATAGTTTGTGTTAGGTTACGATTGGCTAAGCCAGGATTGGCTGGGTTGGTTTACGATGGGTTCGACTTTTGTGCTGTACACTGCGGTTCGTTGGATTTTTGCGCTCTACTGTGCCCTAATATGCTCTGATTGGCTCTGGGGAGGTCAGCAATAGTGGCCTCTTCACGTTTGTTTGTGTGACGTTACGTTTGGTTTGGTTACGCGTGTTTGGGTTAGGTGCTATTAACTTTGACTGTCCAGACACAGACTGCTCTTCGGTGGATCTCTGTGCCCTACACTGCTCTATTATACTCTGCTTGACTCTGCGGAGGCCGGCAATAGCTGACGCTGCACGTTAGGTTTAGTTAGATTATGTATGGTTATGTTAGATTAGGTTGGGTTAAGTTAGGATAGCTCCGACTTTTGTGCCCAACACTGATATCTTATGGACATCTGTCCTACACTGTACCCTATTATACGCCGCTTGTCTCTGGGGACGCCAGCAATAGTTATCGCTAGTGCTTTACGCAACATAACTGAATCCAACGTGCGAGTGCTCTGTTGCCGACGTAGCCAGGGCCGAGCAGAATATAGTGCGGCAAAGTAGAACGCAGAGGTCCACCGAATAGCAGTGTATAGCAAAAAATCGTAGCCATACCTAACGATCTTAGCCTAACCTACCAACCAACCGAACTAACCAAGCGTAGCATTGGACAACCTAATGTGCCGAAACCTCTATTGCCGGCCACCCCAAAGCCAAGCGGAAAATATTAGAACACAGCAGTGCGCCGAAATCCGCCGTATAGCAGTGTGCAGCACAAAAGCCGTAGCTACCCGATCCTAACCTAACCAATCGTAACATAATCAAACATAACCTACACTACCCAACGTGCCGCGGCTACTATTGCTGGCATCCACAGAGCCGCGCACAACATATCAGACTAGAGTAAAGCGCAGAAATCCATAGAATCGCAATGTATGGCATAAAAGTCAAAGCAACCCCTACAAAAGTTAACCAAACCAAGCCAAACCAAACGTTACATAACTCATCCTAACTTGCCGCGACCACAGCACCTGCCACCCCAGGCACAAACGGAGTGCGATAACGTACAGTATAGCACAGACGTCCATAGAATAGCAGTGTGTAGCTGAAAAGTCGAAGCTACATTATCCAAACATAACTATACGTAACACAAACGAACGTAGCCTAACTCAGACTAACGTGCAGATACCACTGTTCGTAGCCTCCACAGGGGCAAACAGAATATACTAGAGCACAGGAGAACGCAGAAATCCACCGCACCGCAGTGTATAGCAAACGAAATATAACCAAGCGCAGCCGGACTCAACCAAACGTGCCAAGGCCACTATTTGTGGCCTCTCCATCATCAAGCAGGGCATATTAAAGGAGAGAACAGTGCAATGGTCGATAGAATGGTAGTGTATGGCATGAAAGTCAAATATATCCTAACCAAATGCAAACAAACGAAATCCAACAAAACGTAGCTCGCCGCTGTCGATATTACTGGAATTCCCTGGGCAAATCAGGGCTTATTAGATCACAGCTGAGCGCATAAATCCACCGAACAGCAGTGAACAGCACAAAGGTCAAAGCTATCCTAGCCTAACTTAACCAAACGTAACGCAACGGCACTTAACGAGGCCCAACCTAACGTGCCTAGACCACTATTGCTGACCTCCAAAGAGAAAAGCAGAATATACCAGAGCACAGTAGAGCGCGGTAATCCACCGCATTGCAGTGTATAGCACAAAAGTGTAGGATACAGCGACCCAAAGTGTCCTAACCTAACCTAACCGAACGTAGCCTAACTCAACCTAACGTGCAGCGACCGCTATTGCTGGCAACCCCAGGGGCCAGCAGAGCATATCACTGTGCAATAGAACGCATAAATCCACCGAGTAGCTGCGTATAGCACCAAAGTCAAAGCTATCCAATCCTACCCCAGCCGAACGTAACACAACCGAGCGTAGTATAAATCAAATTAACGTGTCGGGACCACTATTACTGCCCTGCCCAGAGTCGAGCAGAGTCCAGCAGAGCAATGTAGAGAGTAGAAATCCACCGCATTTCAGTGCAAGACACAAAAGTCTATGATGTCATATCCTACCGCGAACAAACCTAACCCAACCCAACGTAACCTAACTCTACATTGCGCGACGCGGCCACAGTTTATGGCCTCCCCGGAGCAAAGCAGAGCACGTTAGATCACAGTGGGGCTCAGAAATCCACGGAAAAGCAGTGTATAGCACAAGAGTCAAAGCTATCCTCTCCTAACCTAACCAATCGTAACATTACCAAACGTCACCTAAATCATCCTAACGTGCCAGGACCACTACTGCTTACTTCCACAGAGCCAACCAGAATATACCAGAGCATAGTAGAGCGCAGAAGTCCACCGCATTGCCGTGTAATGCACAAAAGTCATGGATATCCTAACCTAACCTGGGGTAACCTAAGCAAACCAAACGAAGCTTAACTCAACGCGACGTGACGATAACACTATTGTTGTCCTTCACACAACCGAGCTGAACATACTAGAGCACAGTAGAGAGCAGGTTGGGGTAACCTAAGCAAACCAAACGAAGCTTAACTCAACGCGACGTGACGATAACACTATTGTTATCCTTCACACAACCGAGCTGAACATACTAGAGCACAGTAGAGAGCAGGAATAAGCCGAAAAGCAGTGTATATCGCAAAAGACGTAGCTTGCCCCACATAACCTAGGCAAACGTGACGTAACCAAACGTAACCAAGCACATGGTATCGGGCCGCGACCACTATTACTGGCCTCCCCAGAGTCGAGTGGAGTATTGTAGAGTATAGTAGAGCGCAGAGGTCCACCGAATAGCAGTGTATAGCGTCAAAGTCGAAGTTACCCTATCCTAACCGAAGCAAACGTTACCTAACCCAGTACAACATAATCCGAACTAAAGTGCCTAGACAGCTATTGCCGACATCCCCAGTGCCAGGCGGAACATACTGTGGCAAAATAGAGCGCAGGAACCCACCGAATAGCAATGTGTAGCACGAAAGTCGAAGCTATGCAGACCTAACCCAAACTAACGTATCCTAAGAAGACGTTGCCTTACTCAACCTAACATGCCGAGACCACTATTGTTGGCCTCCTCAGAGTCCAACAGTGCGCATTAGAGCACAGTAGAGATCAGAAACTGACCGAAAAGCAGTGAAAAGCACAAAAGTTAGACCTCTCCTGTCCAGACCATGCCAAAGGTGACATAACAAATCCTAGCGTGTCGATACCACTACTCCTTGCCTCCGAGGAGCCATGCGGAATACACTAGAGAACTGTGGAGCGTAGAAATCGACCGCATTGCAGCGAATAACAAAAAAGTTGAACATATCCTGACCAAACATAACCGAGCCTAACCTAACCAAACGTAATATAGCTCAAGCTAACGTGTCGCGACCACTACTACTGGCGTCCCCAGAGACAAGCGGAATATGAGAGAGCACAGTAGGGCCCTGAAGTCCACAGAATATCTGTGCCGAGCACAATAGTCAAGGATATCCTAACCAAACCCATCTTAACCTAACATAACCGAAAGTAATCTAACTCACCCTAGCGTGCCGCGAACAGTGTCGCCGCCCTCCAGAGTGTCAAGCAGAGCATATTGTAGTATAGTAGAGCGCAGAAATCAATAGAATCCCAGGGAATAGCAGAAAAGTTAAAGCTATCCAAAGTTAACCAAAGCTCACATAACCCGACGGAACGTACCCTATCTCAAAATATCGTGCCGAGACCACCATTACTGGCCTCCCCACAGAATAGCAGAGCATATAAGAGGCGAGTAGAGCGCAGAAATCCATAGAGCCGCAGTATATAGCAGAAAAGTTGAAGCTATCCGAACATAACCTAAGGTAACATAACATAGCACAACGTATCATACCTCAACCTAATGCGCCGTGGCCACTATTGCTTGCTTCCCCGGAGCAAAGCAGAGCATACTAGATCACAGTAGAGCACAGAAATCCACCGAGTAGCGGTGTGTATCGTAAGCGTTAGAAATACCCTTTCCTAACTTAACCGAATGCACCATAACCACACGTTGTATACCTGCTTCTAACGTGCCGAGACTTCTATTGCCGGCCTCCCCATTGCCAAGCAGAAAATACTAGAGCTCAGTGGAGCGCAGAAATCAGCCGAGCAACAGTTTATGCCACGAAAAACAAAGATGTTCGAACGCAATCCAGGCTAACATAACCAAGCCAAACGTAGCATAACCCAATCTAACGTGCCGGGAAGGCTATTGCTGCCCCCCCCCCCCAGAGCAAGGCAGAGCATATTGCAGAAATGTAATGCGCAGCATTACAACCAACCGTAGCATAGCAAAACCTATCGTGGCACGGCCAATATTGCTGGCCTCCTCAGAGTAGAGCAGGGTATAGTAGGCCAGGTAGATAGCAGAAAGCCACCCAATAGCAATCTAAAGCACAAAGGTCAAACATATCCTAACCTAACCAGACCTAACCATACCTAACCACGCCAAACCAAACCTAACGAAACGTAGAATATCTAAACCTAATGCGCCGAGACCTCTATTGCCGTCCTCAACAGATCCAAGCAGAACATATTAGAGCACGGTAGAGCTCAGACATCCGCTGAATAGCATTGTATAGCAAAAATGTCAAAGCCACCCTAACCAAACCTAACCTACCCTAACCAAACAAAACGTAACGTAACACAAAAAAATGTTCCACGCCCTCTATTTCCGGCCTTCCCGCAGACAAGCACAGGGTAGTAGAGCAATGCGGAGTGCAGGTGTCGGACGAATAGCACTGTATACCATAAAAGAGGAAGCTGCCCGAACCAAACACAACCTAACCTTGCCAACCCAGACCTAAACTGTCACTCCCCAACTCGCCCAGGCCACCATTGCTGACCTCCCCTGGGCAAAGCATAACATATTAGGGCACCGTAGAGTACAGAAGTCATACGTATGGCAGTGTGTAGCAAAAAAGTCAAAACTAACATTTCCAACCTGACCAAACATAACGTAACCAAACTTAACCCGAACCATCCTAGCGTGCCGAAAAGACCATTTCTGCCCTCCACAGAGCCGAGTAGAAAATATTGGAGGAGAGTAGAGCGCAGAAGTGCATAGGACAGCAGTGCATAGAACAATAGACGAAGTCAACCTATACTAACCTGACCGCTCTTAGCACAACCGAACGTAGCATAACTCAACCTGACGTGCCGAGAGCACTTCTGCTGGCCTCCCCATGGAGGAGCAAGATATATTGGAGCAGAGCGGAGCGCGGAAATCCGCCGAGTAGCATTGGGTAGCTCAAATGTCAGAGACACCCTAACCAAACATTGCCTAACCGAACCAAGCCAAACGTAATCTAGCACTAGATAACGCGCAAAGCCCATTGCTGCTGGCCTCCGCATAGGCAAGCAGAGCATATTAGAGGAGAGCAGAGCGCAAAAATCCATCGAATAGCAGTGCCAAGAACAAACGTCAAAGCTATCATAACCTAACCCAACATAACCGAACCTAGCCAAAAAGTAACATATCCCATCCTAACGCACCACGAACACTATTGTTGGTCTCCCCAGAGCCAGGTAGAACATACTAGAGGGGAACAGAGCGCTGAAATCCATATAATTGCAGTTTATTCCAGAGAAGTCGATGTTATACCAGCTAAACCCAAACTGTACTAACAAAGCCGAACTTAACGTAGCCCAGACTAACGCGCCGCGACCACAATTTCTGGCCCCCAAGAGCCTGGCAGAACATATTAGGGGAGAGTGGAGCGTATAAATCCTTAGAATATCTTTGTACGGCACAGAAGTCGAAGCTATACTAACAAAACGCGTAGTAACGCAACCTAACCAGTCGCGACTAAAATTTCTGTCCACCCCGGAGCCAAGAAGAACATGCTAGGGAAGAGCATGGCGCAGAAATCCACAGAGTAGCATTGTATAGAAGGAAAGTCGAAGCTACCGTAACCTAAGACAAACAAATCTCTCCAATCCGATCGTAGCATAACACAACATACCGTACTTCGACCGCAGTTGATGGCGTCCCCAGAGATATGCTGAATGCGATAGTGAACAGCATAGCGCAGAAATCCATACAACGGTATATAGCACAAAAGTCGTATCTGTCCCAACCATACCGAACTTACCTTAACACGAACGGACGTAACCGAACTCAACGTAACGTGCTGAGACCAGTATTTCTGGCTTCCCGGAGCAGAGCAGAATATACTGGTGCAATGTGGAGTGTAGAAACTAACCGAATAGCTGTGTATAGCACAAAAGCTAAAGCTATACCAACCAAACCTTATCTGGCGTAACCTAACCGAACGTAAAGTACCTGAACATATTGTGCTGCGACATTTATTGCTGGCGTCCCCGGGGACAGGCGGAATATGAAAGAGCAGAGTAGAGCACTGAAATCAATATGATTGCAGTGCGGAGGACAAATGTCAAAGCAACCCTAACCTAACCCACACTAACACAACCTAACCAAACGGTATCTGACTCAACCTAACCTGCCGCGACCATTGTTTCTGGCCGCCCCGGAGTAAAGCAGAACATATTAGGCGACAGCAGAGTGCAGAAATCATTAGAATAGTAGGGTACAGCAAAAAAGACACAGGAAACATTACACAACCCAACGCAACTTGGTCAACTGCCGGCAATAGTGGTCTCTGGACGATCGGTTTTGTTAGGCTACGATTGGCTATGTTACGTTTGTTTGGATTAGGACATTATAGCTTTGACTTTTGTGCTGTATGCTGCTAATCGGTGCATTTCTGCGCTCCACGGAGCCCTAACATGCTTTGCTTGCCTGTTGGAGGCCAGTAATGGTTGTATCGGAAACTTAGGTTGAGTTATTCTACGTTTTGTTAGGTTATGTTTGCATAGATTATGTTTGGATACCCACGGCTTTCGTGGTATGCACTGTTTTTCGGTGGATTTCTGTGCTCTACACTGCTCTAATTTATTCCGATTGTCCCTGTGGCGTCCACCAATATTGGTCGCGGTACGTTGAGTTGAGTTAAGCAACGTTTGGATATGATATGTTGGTTTGGGTTAGTTTTGGATAGCTTTGACTTTTCTGCTATACGCAGCTGTTCCATAGATTTCTGGGCTCTACTGTCCTCTAGTATATACTGTTTGGCTCTGGGGAGGCCAGCAATTGTGGTCGCGCCTCGCTAGGTTGATTTCGGTTACGTTTGGTAATGTTACGATTGGATTGGTTAGGAGGGGACAGCTGTGAATTTTGCGCTCTACACTGCAATTCGGCGGATATCTGTACTCCACTGTGCTCTAATATGTTCAGCTTGTCTCTGGGAATTGGAGCAACAGCGGTATCGCCATGTTATGCTAAGTTAGGCTAAGTTTGGGTAGGTTAGATTTTGTTCTGGTCATGTCAGGATAACTTTGGCTTCTGTGCTGTACATGCTGTTCGGAGATTTTTGTACTTTACATTGCTCCAGTATGCTCTGCTTGGATCTCGGGAGGCCAGCATTATTGTCCGCGGCACTTTAAGGTGTGTTAAGCAACGTTCACTGATGTTACGTACAGTCATGTTGGGATAGGATAACTTCGACTTGTGTGCTATGCACTGCCATTCTCTGCATTTGTGTGCTCTACTCTCCTCTTATACGCTCTGCTTGACGCATGGGAGGGCACCAATAGTGGTCTCGGCACGTTAGGAAGGGTTTGGCTACGCTTGTCTAGGTTACGTTTGGTCATGTCAGGATAGGACAGCTCAGACTTTTGCGCTATGCACTGCTATTCGGTGGATTTCTACGCTCCACATTCATCTTCTATACCCCGCTCGACTCTCGGGAGGTCATCAAGAGTGGTCTCGCCACATTAGGGAAAGTTAGATTACGCTTAATTACGTTAGGTTAAGTTGTGCTACGTTACTAAAGCTATGACTTTTGTGCTACAAACTGCAATTCTATAGACTTCTGCGCTCTTCTGTGCGCTGTTGCAAACTGCTTGTTTTCGTGGATGCCAGGAATAGTGCTCTCGGGACGTTAGGTTGAGTTATGTTACATTTAGATAGGTTAGGTTCGGTTATTTTGGTTAGGATAGATCTGACTTATGTGATATACACTGCAGCTCGGTAGATTTCAGCGTTCTACATTGCTCTGCTATACCCTGTTTAGCCTTCGTCGGGCCAGCAATAGAGGTCGCTGCACGTAAGGTTGTCTTACGTTATGTCACCTTATGTCACGTTTGGATAGGTTTGGAAAGGATTGCTTTGACTTTTGTATTATTCACTGCTATTCGGTGTACTTCTACGCCTTACAGTGCTGTAATTTCCTCTCCTTGGCGAATGGGTGGCCAGCAATTGTGTTCTCGGCACGCTAGTTCGTTTTGGGTTACGCTTGGATTGGCTAGATTAGGATAGGTTTGGTCAGGGTTGCTTTGACTTTTATGCTATACCCTGCTATTCGGACGATATCTGAGAACTGCATTGCTTTACAAGCCTATGCTTTTATCTCGGGATGCCAGCAACAGCCTTCTTCACACGTTTGCTTTTGTTGGGTTAAGCTTTGTTAGGTTAGGTTTGGTTATTTATGGTTCGGATTGCTTTGACTATTGCGCTATACGCTGCTATTCTGCTGATATCTGCGATCTGTGTTGCTCTACTAGCATACGCCTGTCTCTGTTGTGGCCAGCAATAGTGGAGGTGGCCCGTTTGGTTGAGTTAGTTTGCGTTTTGTTTCGTGTGGTTAGGTTACGTTTGGTTTTAGCAGCTTTGACTTTGTGCTGTACACTGCTGTACGTGGGATCGCTGCGCTCTACTGTGCTCTACTGGGTTCTGCTCGGCTCTGGAGAGGCCAGCAGTAGTGGTCGCGGCACGATAGGTTGTGTTAGGCTACGTTTGGTTAGGTTATCTTAGTTTGGGTTATGTTTGGATAGCTTTGCCTTTCGTGGTATAAACAGGTTTTCGACCGACTTCTGCGCTCCATTGTGCTCTAGTATGTTCTGCTTGGCCCTGGGGAGGCCAGGAATAGAGGTCTCGGCATGTTGGGTTGAAATAAGTAACGGTTGGCTATGTTTTGTTTGGGTAGTTTTGGACAGGATAGCATTGTTTCTTATGTTAGACAACACTATTCGGTGGACTTATGCGCTCCTCGTTGCTCCGGCATATTCTGCTTGGCTATGGGGTCGCCAGAAATAGCGGCAGCTGCGCGTTAGGTTGAGTTAGGTTAGGTATGGTTGTGTTACGATTTCTTAGGTTAGGATAGGAATATCTTTGTCTTTTGTGATATGCACTGCTATTCGGTGCATTTCTGCTATCGTCGTTACTCTACTTTAACCTACTAGACTCTGGGGAGGCCAACAATGGTGTTCGTTGCACGATAGGTAGTGTTAGGTTACGAATGCTTGGGTTACGATCCGCTACGCTAGGAGTTGGTAGCTTTGACTTTTGTGCTACGAACAGCTATTCGCCGGATTTCGGCGCTCTACAGTGCTCTAGTGTGCTCGGTTTGGCACTGGGAAGCCAAGCAGTAGAGGTCTCGTCATGTTACTTCGAGTTATGTTACGCTCGGTTGGGTTATGATAGCTAGGGTTAGGTGCGGATAGCTTTGACTTTCGCGTTGTACACCACTATTCGGTGGATATCTGCGCATTACTGTGCTCTACTATAATCTCTTCGACTCTGGGGATGCCAGCAATGGTGGCGGTGGTGCGACAGGTTGAGCTATGTTACGTCTGCTGTGTTACCTTTGGATATGTTAGGTTCGGATAGGCTTGACTTTCGTCGTATAAACTGTTGCTCGGAGAACTTCTGCGCCCTACTGTGCTCTAATATGTTCTGCAATGCTCTGGGGAGTCCAGTAACAGTGTTCTCAGGACGTTTTGTTTAGTCATTCTATGTCCGGTTAGGTTAAGTTAGGACAGGATAGGTTAGGGTATCTTTGACTTTTGCCGTTCACACTGCAATGCGGTGGGTTACTGCGCTCTACTCTGCTCTAGCATACTCTGCTTGGCTCTGGGGATGCAAGAAGTAGTGGCCACGGCGATTTAGGTTGAGTTAGGCAACGTTTGGTTGTGTTACGATTGGATACGTTGGGATAGCGTAGCTTCAACTATTGTGCTGTACACTTCAACTCGATGCATTTCTTCGCTCAACATTTCTCCTCTATACTCTGCTAGACTCTGCGGAGGTCAGCAATATCGGTCGTGGCACGATAGGTCGAGTTAGGGGACGTTTGGTTTGATTAGATTACATTACGTTTAGTTAGGATGGCTATGACTCTTCCGTTATACACTGCTATTCGCTGGATTTCTGCGCTCTACTATGGTCTAATATGATCAGCCTTGCACTGGAAAGGACAGAAATTGTAGCATCGGCACGTTATCCTTAGTTAGGCAACGTTTGGTTGGGTTAGGGATGGTAAGGTTAGGTTTGGTTGTGATTGACCTTTGTGCTTTACACTGCAATGCGGCGGACTTCTGCACTCTACTGTGCTCCAATATGTTCTGCTTGGCTCTGGGGAGGCCAGCAACAGTGGCCTCGGCGCGTTAGGTTGAGTCCGGCTACGCTTGGTTTGTCTATGCTATGTTATGTTTGGTTAGCCTAGCTATGACTTTTGAGGTGTACAGTGATATTCGGTCGATATCTGCCTCCTGCACTGCTGTATAGCCTCTGCTTGTCTCTCGGAAGGCCAGCAGTAGTGCTCGTTGCACGTTTGGTTGTGTTAGCTTACGTTTGGTTTGGACAGGTTTGGTTACGTTTGGTTGGGATGACTTCGACTTTTGTGCTATATACCGCTATTCGGTATATTGTTACGCTCTACATTTACCTACTGTAATCTGTTCGACTCCGGCGAGACCAGTAATTGTGGTCTCAGCACGTTAGGCTGAGTTATGTTCCGTTCATTTATGTCACGTTTGGCTAGGTTAGGAAAGGATATCTTAGACTTCTGTGCTGTACACTGCTCATCGGCGGATTTCTGCGCTCTACATTGATCTACTGTACTCCATTCGACCTTCGGAGGCCAGGAATAGTGGTCGTGGCACCAAGGTTAACATAGGTCACGTTTGCTTCTATTACGTTTGAATAGGTTAGGACAGGGTAGAGAAGACTTGTGCGTTTTACACAGCTATTCGCTGGATTTCTACGCTCTACACAGCTCCACTATGCTCTGATGGCCATGGGGATGCCAGCAACAATGGTCTAGGAGCGTTAGGCTGAGTTATGTCACGTTTGGCTGTTTTACGTTTGGTAGTGTTATGCCAGGGTAGCTTCGACTTCTGTGCTATACACTGCCATTAAGTGGACTTCTGCGCTCTACTGCGATCTAATATTCCCTGCTTTTCTCTGGGAGTTCCAGAGATAATGGCAGCGGCGCGTCAGGACGTGTTACGTTACGTTTGGTTCGGTCAGGATTGCTTGCGATAGGCTAGGATATCTCTGACTTCCGTGATATACACTGCCATTCTGTGGACATCTGCGCTCTAATCTACCGTAATATGCCCGGCTTGTCTATGAGGAGTTCAGCAATATTTGGCTGGGAACGGTAGGTTGGGATTGGTTACGTTTCGTTATGTTAGTTTATGACAGGTTAGGTTAGGGTATCTTTCACTTTTCTGCTGTACAGATCAATGCGTCCGATTTCTGCCCACTACTGTGCTCCAGAATATTCTGCTCGTCTGTGGGGAGGTCAGAAACAGAGGTGTAGGCACGTCAGTGTGAGTTATGTTACGTTAGGCTATGTTACGTTTTGTTAGGGTAGGTTAGGATCACATTGCCTTTTGCGCCATACACTGCTGTTCGGTAGATTTCAGCGCTCTGCATTCCCCTCCTGTACTCTGCTCGACTCCGCGCAGTTCAGTAATAGTGTCCTCGGCCCGTTTGTATGTGTTAGCCTACGTTTGGTTGGAGTATGCTAGTTTGGGTTAGGTCTGAGTTGCTTCGACTTTCGCGGTATAGACTGCTGTTCGACCGATTTTTGCGGTCTTCTATGCACTAGCATGTTTTGCTTTGTTCTGTGGAGGCCAGCAAAAGTGGTCTCGGCACGTTAAGTTAAGCTAGATTGCGTTTTGTTATACTACGTTTCGATAGGGTAGGACAATGTAGATTTGTCTTTTGTGCTCTACACTGGTATTGCGCGGATTTCTACGCTCTACGTTGCTCTAATACACTTTTTCGATAGGGTAGGACAATGTAGATTTGTCTTTTGTGCTCTACACTGGTATTGCGCGGATTTCTGCGCTCTACGTTGCTCTAATACACTGTGCTCGACCCTGGGGAGGCCAGCGGTGTTTGTCTCGGCACGTCAGTCTCAGTTAGGTTGCGTTTGGTTATGGTTCGTTTGGTTGTGTTAGGATAAGGTAGCTCCGACTTTTGTGCCATACACGGCTATTCGGTGGGTCTCTGCACTCTACGTTGTTGTACTATACTCTGCTCGACTCTGGAGAGATCAACAGTATCCGTCATGGCACGATAGGTTTGGTTAGGTTAAGTTTGTTTGGGCTATGTCCGGCTACGTTTGGCTTGGGTGGCAGTGTCTTTTGTGTTATGCACTGCTGCTCGGAGATTTCTGTGCTCTACTGTTCTCTAATATGTACCGCCTGTCTCTGGGTGGGCCCGCAGGAGAGGTCTCGGCTAGTTACGTTTGGTTACTCTACGCTTGGTTATGTTAGATTTGGTCTGGGTAGGACGGGATAGCATTGAATCTTGTGCCATACACTACAATTCAGTGGATTTCTGCCCTCTACAGCGCTCTAATGTGTTCTGCACGACCTTGCGGAGGACAGCAATAGTGGCCTTGGCACAATACTTTGAGTCAGGCTACGTTCGGCTATGTCACCATTGGCAAAGTTAGGAGAGTGTAACTTTAACTTTTGCGCAATACGCTGCTATTCGGTGGATTTCTGCGCTCTACGTTGCTCTACTATATTCTGCTCGACACTCGGGAGGCCAGCAATTGTGTTCGTGGCACGATAGGTTGAGTTATGTTACGTTTGGTTAGGATAGGTTAGGCTATGCTTGTTAAGGATCGCTTTGACTTTCGTGCTCTACACTGCTATTAGCACGATTTCAGCGTTCTATGTTACTCTGCCCTAATCTGCTTAGCTGTCGTGAGTAGAGCAGCGGAGGTACTGGCACGTCGGTTTAGGTAACGTTACGTCTGCTTATATTACGTTTGGTTACGTTACGATGCGATAGCCCTGACTTTTGACCAGTACACTGCTATTCAGTGGATTTCTGCACACTACTGTGCTCTAATATGCTCTGCTTGACTCTGCGGAGTACAGTAATAGTGGTCTTGGCGCGATACGTTGAGTTAGGCTGCGTTTGATAAGGTTAGGTTATTTCCGGTTAGGTCAGAATATTTCCGACCTTTGTGTTTTACTGTACATTGCGGCGGACACTCTGCTCTAGTATATTCTCGTTTGCTCTGTGCAGGTCAGCAATAGTTGGCTAGGCCCGTTAGTTTCAAACATGTTACGTTTGGTTGTGTTGTGTTTAGTTCGGTTAGGCCACGGTAGCTTTGACTTTTGTGCCGTACACTGCCATACAACGAATTTCTGCGCTCAACTGTGATCTAATGTCCCCGCTTTGCTCTGGGAATTCCAGAAATAGTGGCCGCGGCGCGATAGGTCGGGATATGTTACGTTTGTTTATGTTATGTTTGATTGGATCAGGTTGGTTTATCTTTGACTTTCTTGGAGGTGGCCCGTTTGGTTGAGTTAGTTTGCGTTTTGTTTCGTGTGGTTAGGTTACGTTTGGTTTTAGCAGCTTTGACTTTGTGCTGTACACTGCTGTACGTGGGATCGCTGCGCTCTACTGTGCTCTACTGGGTTCTGCTCGGCTCTGGAGAGGCCAGCAGTAGTGGTCGCGGCACGATAGGTTGTGTTAGGCTACGTTTGGTTAGGTTATCTTAGTTTGGGTTATGTTTGGATAGCTTTGCCTTTCGTGGCATAAACAGGTTTTCGACCGACTTCTGCGCTCCATTGTGCTCTAGTATGTTCTGCTTGGCCCTGGGGAGGCCAGGAATAGAGGTCTCGGCATGTTGGGTTGAAATAAGTAACGGTTGGCTATGTTTTGTTTGGGTAGTTTTGGACAGGATAGCATTGTTTCTTATGTTAGACAACACTATTCGGTGGACTTATGCGCTCCTCGTTGCTCCGGCATATTCTGCTTGGCTATGGGGTCGCCAGAAATAGCGGCAGCTGCGCGTTAGGTTGAGTTAGGTTAGGTATGGTTGTGTTACGATTTCTTAGGTTAGGATAGGAATATCTTTGTCTTTTGTGATATGCACTGCTATTCGGTGCATTTCTGCTATCGTCGTTACTCTACTTTAACCTACTAGACTCTGGGGAGGCCAACAATGGTGTTCGTTGCACGATAGGTAGTGTTAGGTTACGAATGCTTGGGTTACGATCCGCTACGCTAGGAGTTGGTAGCTTTGACTTTTGTGCTACGAACAGCTATTCGCCGGATTTCGGCGCTCTACAGTGCTCTAGTGTGCTCGGTTTGGCACTGGGAAGCCAAGCAGTAGAGGTCTCGTCATGTTACTTCGAGTTATGTTACGCTCGGTTGGGTTATGATAGCTAGGGTTAGGTGCGGATAGCTTTGACTTTCGCGTTGTACACCACTATTCGGTGGATATCTGCGCATTACTGTGCTCTACTATAATCTCTTCGACTCTGGGGATGCCAGCAATGGTGGCGGTGGTGCGACAGGTTGAGCTATGTTACGTCTGCTGTGTTACCTTTGGATATGTTAGGTTCGGATAGGCTTGACTTTCGTCGTATAAACTGTTGCTCGGAGAACTTCTGCGCCCTACTGTGCTCTAATATGTTCTGCAATGCTCTGGGGAGTCCAGTAACAGTGTTCTCAGGACGTTTTGTTTAGTCATTCTATGTCCGGTTAGGTTAAGTTAGGACAGGATAGGTTAGGGTATCTTTGACTTTTGCCGTTCACACTGCAATGCGGTGGGTTACTGCGCTCTACTCTGCTCTAGCATACTCTGCTTGGCTCTGGGGATGCAAGAAGTAGTGGCCACGGCGATTTAGGTTGAGTTAGGCAACGTTTGGTTGTGTTACGATTGGATACGTTGGGATAGCGTAGCTTCAACTATTGTGCTGTACACTTCAACTCGATGCATTTCTTCGCTCAACATTTCTCTTCTATACTCTGCTAGACTCTGCGGAGGTCAGCAATATCGGTCGTGGCACGATAGGTCGAGTTAGGTGACGTTTGGTTTGATTAGATTACATTACGTTTAGTTAGGATGGCTATGACTCTTCCGTTATACACTGCTATTCGCTGGATTTCTGCGCTCTACTATGGTCTAATATGATCAGCCTTGCACTGGAAAGGACAGAAATTGTAGCATCGGCACGTTATCCTTAGTTAGGCAACGTTTGGTTGGGTTAGGGATGGTAAGGTTAGGTTTGGTTGTGATTGACCTTTGTGCTTTACACTGCAATGCGGCGGACTTCTGCACTCTACTGTGCTCCAATATGTTCTGCTTGGCTCTGGGGAGGCCAGCAACAGTGGCCTCGGCGCGTTAGGTTGAGTCCGGCTACGCTTGGTTTGTCTATGCTATGTTATGTTTGGTTAGCCTAGCTATGACTTTTGAGGTGTACAGTGATATTCGGTCGATATCTGCCTCCTGCACTGCTGTATAGCCTCTGCTTGTCTCTCGGAAGGCCAGCAGTAGTGCTCGTTGCACGTTTGGTTGTGTTAGCTTACGTTTGGTTTGGACAGGTTTGGTTACGTTTGGTTGGGATGACTTCGACTTTTGTGCTATATACCGCTATTCGGTATATTGTTACGCTCTACATTTACCTACTGTAATCTGTTCGACTCCGGCGAGACCAGTAATTGTGGTCTCAGCACGTTAGGCTGAGTTATGTTCCGTTCATTTATGTCACGTTTGGCTAGGTTAGGAAAGGATATCTTAGACTTCTGTGCTGTACACTGCTCATCGGCGGATTTCTGCGCTCTACATTGATCTACTGTACTCCATTCGACCTTCGGAGGCCAGGAATAGTGGTCGTGGCACCAAGGTTAACATAGGTCACGTTTGCTTCTATTACGTTTGAATAGGTTAGGACAGGGTAGAGAAGACTTGTGCGTTTTACACAGCTATTCGCTGGATTTCTACGCTCTACACAGCTCCACTATGCTCTGATGGCCATGGGGATGCCAGCAACAATGGTCTAGGAGCGTTAGGCTGAGTTATGTCACGTTTGGCTGTTTTACGTTTGGTAGTGTTATGCCAGGGTAGCTTCGACTTCTGTGCTATACACTGCCATTAAGTGGACTTCTGCGCTCTACTGCGATCTAATATTCCCTGCTTTTCTCTGGGAGTTCCAGAGATAATGGCAGCGGCGCGTCAGGACGTGTTACGTTACGTTTGGTTCGGTCAGGATTGCTTGCGATAGGCTAGGATATCTCTGACTTCCGTGATATACACTGCCATTCTGTGGACATCTGCGCTCTAATCTACCGTAATATGCCCGGCTTGTCTATGAGGAGTTCAGCAATATTTGGCTGGGAACGGTAGGTTGGGATTGGTTACGTTTCGTTATGTTAGTTTATGACAGGTTAGGTTAGGGTATCTTTCACTTTTCTGCTGTACAGATCAATGCGTCCGATTTCTGCCCTCTACTGTGCTCCAGAATATTCTGCTCGTCTGTGGGGAGGTCAGAAACAGAGGTGTAGGCACGTCAGTGTGAGTTATGTTACGTTAGGCTATGTTACGTTTTGTTAGGGTAGGTTAGGATCACATTGCCTTTTGCGCCATACACTGCTGTTCGGTAGATTTCAGCGCTCTGCATTCCCCTCCTGTACTCTGCTCGACTCCGCGCAGTTCAGTAATAGTGTCCTCGGCCCGTTTGTATGTGTTAGCCTACGTTTGGTTGGAGTATGCTAGTTTGGGTTAGGTCTGAGTTGCTTCGACTTTCGCGGTATAGACTGCTGTTCGACCGATTTTTGCGGTCTACTATGCTCTAGCATGTTTTGCTTTGTTCTGTGGAGGCCAGCAAAAGTGGTCTCGGCACGTTAAGTTAAGCTAGATTGCGTTTTGTTATACTACGTTTCGATAGGGTAGGACAATGTAGATTTGTCTTTTGTGCTCTACACTGGTATTGCGCGGATTTCTGCGCTCTACGTTGCTCTAATACACTGTGCTCGACCCTGGGGAGGCCAGCGGTGTTTGTCTCGGCACGTCAGTCTCAGTTAGGTTGCGTTTGGTTATGGTTCGTTTGGTTGTGTTAGGATAAGGTAGCTCCGACTTTTGTGCCATACACGGCTATTCGGTGGGTCTCTGCACTCTACGTTGTTGTACTATACTCTGCTCGACTCTGGAGAGATCAACAGTATCCGTCATGGCACGATAGGTTTGGTTAGGTTAAGTTTGTTTGGGCTATGTCCGGCTACGTTTGGCTTGGGTGGCAGTGTCTTTTGTGTTATGCACTGCTGCTCGGAGATTTCTGTGCTCTACTGTTCTCTAATATGTACCGCCTGTCTCTGGGTGGGCCCGCAGGAGAGGTCTCGGCTAGTTACGTTTGGTTACTCTACGCTTGGTTATGTTAGATTTGGTCTGGGTAGGACGGGATAGCATTGAATCTTGTGCCATACACTACAATTCAGTGGATTTCTGCCCTCTACAGCGCTCTAATGTGTTCTGCACGACCTTGCGGAGGACAGCAATAGTGGCCTTGGCACAATACTTTGAGTCAGGCTACGTTCGGCTATGTCACCATTGGCAAAGTTAGGAGAGTGTAACTTTAACTTTTGCGCAATACGCTGCTATTCGGTGGATTTCTGCGCTCTACGTTGCTCTACTATATTCTGCTCGACACTCGGGAGGCCAGCAATTGTGTTCGTGGCACGATAGGTTGAGTTATGTTACGTTTGGTTAGGATAGGTTAGGCTATGCTTGTTAAGGATCGCTTTGACTTTCGTGCTCTACACTGCTATTAGCACGATTTCAGCGTTCTATGTTACTCTGCCCTAATCTGCTTAGCTGTCGTGAGTAGAGCAGCGGAGGTACTGGCACGTCGGTTTAGGTAACGTTACGTCTGCTTATATTACGTTTGGTTACGTTACGATGCGATAGCCCTGACTTTTGACCAGTACACTGCTATTCAGTGGATTTCTGCACACTACTGTGCTCTAATATGCTCTGCTTGACTCTGCGGAGTACAGTAATAGTGGTCTTGGCGCGATACGTTGAGTTAGGCTGCGTTTGATTAGGTTAGGTTATTTCCGGTTAGGTCAGAATATTTCCGACCTTTGTGTTTTACTGTACATTGCGGCGGACACTCTGCTCTAGTATATTCTCGTTTGCTCTGTGCAGGTCAGCAATAGTTGGCTAGGCCCGTTAGTTTCAAACATGTTACGTTTGGTTGTGTTGTGTTTAGTTCGGTTAGGCCACGGTAGCTTTGACTTTTGTGCCGTACACTGCCATACAACGAATTTCTGCGCTCAACTGTGATCTAATGTCCCCGCTTTGCTCTGGGAATTCCAGAAATAGTGGCCGCGGCGCGATAGGTCGGGATATGTTACGTTTGTTTATGTTATGTTTGATTGGATCAGGTTGGTTTATCTTTGACTTTCGTGCTATGTCTTGCCATTCTATGGACCTCAGTGCTCTATTCTCCTCTAATATGCGCTGCTTGACGACGGGGAGGCCAGCAATACGATAGCTTCGACTCTTGCGCCGTACACTGCCATTAGGTGGACTCCTGCGCTCTACATTTCTCTACTGTACTCTGCACGACTGTCTGTAGGCCAGTAATTGCGGTCGCGGCACGACAGATTAAGTTAGATTACGCTTGGCTTGGTTAGGTTTCGTTGGGTTAGGCTACGTTATGCTTGACTTTTGTGCTGCACACTGCTATTCTATGCACTTCTACACTCTCCTCTGCGCTATAACACTCCGTGGACGGCACGAATTTTGCTCCAAGCTGGTTAGGTTGAGTCATGTCAGGTATGGTTATGTAATGTCTTTTTAGTTTCGGTTAGGATAGATTCGTCTTTTATATTATACACTGCCGTTCGGAAGATTTCAGCGCTCTAAATTGCTCTGGTATGCTCTCCTCAGCTTTCGTTGAGATAGCAATAGCGATCATGGCACGTAGCGTTGTGTTACGCTACGTCTGCTTACGTTGCGTTTGGCCGGGTTTGAACTGGATAGCTATGACTTTTGTGTTATGCATTGCTATTGTGTGTATTCGGCGCTCTACTGTGCTGCAATTTACCCTGCATTGCGCTGGGCAAGCCAGCAATAGCGGTCTGGGCACGTTATGATAATTTAGGTTACTTTTGGTTATATTACGCTTGCATAGGCTACGATAGGATGAAGTCGACTTTTGTGCTATATGCTGCTTCTCGGACTATTTCTACGCTACACTGTGCACTACCATACTCTGCACGCCGCTGGAAATGCCAGCAATAGTGGTGACGCCACGACAGTTCCAGTCATTCTATGCTAGATTAGGCTGGGGTTAAATAAGGCTAAGCTAGGATGCCTCCGACTTTTGTGCTATACACTGCAGTTATGTCGCTTTCTGCGCTCTACTGTGCTCTAGTATATTCTGCTTGTCTATTGGTAGTCCAGTAATAGTGGTCTCGGCAAGTTAGGTTGACATATGTTACGTTTGTGTATGTTGCGATGGGATAGGTTAGGAGAGCATTGCTTTGACTTTTGTGCTGTACACTGCTACACGGTGGATTTCTGCGATTGACTGTGCTCTAATATGATCAGCTTAACTTTGGAATGGCCGGCAATAGTGGTCCAGGCACGTTAGGCTATGTTTGGTTACGAATGGTTATGTTACGTTTGGTTTGGTTAGGCAGGGATACCTTTCTCTTTCGCCTCAAAAGCCGCTTTCGGTGGATTCCTGCGCTCTACTGTGACCTTTTATGCTCAGATATGCTTTGGGGAGGGCAGAGATAGCTGCCTCGGCTCATTAGCTGGAATTAGGTCACATTCGGTTATGCTATGCTAGCGTGGACCAGATTTGGATAGCCCTCACCTTTCCGCTATACGACCTATAGATTTCGGCGATCTCCTCTACTCTAAGATGTTCTGCTTGGTTCTGTGATGGTGAGCAATACTGGTCTCGGCACGTTTGGTTATGTTAGGTTGCGCTTGGTAACGTTACGTTTGGTCAGGTTACGAGTGGATATCTTCGGCCTTTGTGCTATACACTGCTATGTCGTTGTCTTCTTCGTTCTACTCTGCTCTTATATCCTCTGCTTGGCTCTGGGAATGCCAGCAATGGTGGCCGCGGCACGTTAGTTAGTGTTAGAATACGTACGGTTGTGTTAGGTTAAGTTGCGTTAGTTTGGGGTGGCCTTGACATTCGCGCTGTGAACAGTTATTAGGTGCATTTCTGCGCTCTGATGGACTCTACTATGCTCTGCTCGTATCCGAGGAGCCCAGCAATAGTGGCCGCTGCACGTTACCTTGAGTTATGTTACTTTCGCTTATTTTAAGGTTTGTTATGTTAGGAAGCAGTGGCTTGAACTTTTGTGCTATACACTGCTATACGGTGTATCGCTGCGCTCTACTGTACACTGATATGTTCTGCTTTGCCCTGGGTGCCCAGCAATAGTGGTCCAGGCGCGATAGGTTGTGTTGGATTACGTTCCGTTATGTTTCGTTTGGCTATGTTAGGACAGGATGGCTTTGACTTTTGTGGTATACACTTACATTCGGTGGATTTCTGCACTCTACGTTGTTCTAATATGCCCTGCTTGACGCTGGTAAGTCCAGCAATATTTGGCTAGGCACGTTATGTTGGGATTGGTTGCGTTTGGTTACGTTAGGTTAGGTCAGGTTAGGTTAGGATGTCTTTTGCTTTCCTGCTTCACACTTCAATGCGGCGAATTTCTGCGATGTACTTTGCACTGGAATATTCCGCTTGGCTCTGGGGAGTTCAGTAATAGTGGCGTAGGCGCGTTTGGTTGAGGCATGTTACGCTCGGTTATGTTACGTTTGGCTAGGTTTGGGCAATGTAACTTTGACTTTTGCGTTATATACTGCTTCTCGGTGGATTTGTGCGCTCTTCATTCCTCTGCTACACTTCGCTCGACTCTGGGGAGGCCAGGAATCGCGGTCCTGGCACGATATGCTTAGTTAGGTTACGTTTGCTAAGGGTGGCTTTGACTTTTGTGTTATACACTGCTATTCTGTGGATTTCTGCGCTCTACTGTGCCCTAATATGTTCTGCTTGTCTCCGCAGAAGACAGCAATAGAGGTCTCGGATCGTTAGGTATAGTTATTCTACGTTCGGTTAGGTCAGGATAGGTCTGGTTGGGTTAAGATGTCTTTGTCTTTTGTGGAATACACTGCTATTTGGCTGCTTTCTGCGCTCGGCATGGCTCTAGTATATTCTGTTTGCCCTCAGGAGGTCAACAATAGTGGTCTAGGCACGTTAGATTAAGTTAGGTTACATTTGGCTGTGTTACGTTTGGTTAGCTTAGGAGAGGATAGTTTTGACTTTGGTGATGCACACTGCTATTCTGTGGACTTCATCGCTCCATTGTGATCTGATACTCCCTGCTGTGCGCTAGGAATACCAGAAATTGCGGCTGAGGCGGTTATGAACCGTTATTTTACGTTTGGTTATGTATGGCCTGTTTGGGTAATGTTGGGTACCTTTGACCCTCGTGCCATACACTGCCGTTCTATGGATCTCTGCGCTCTACTCTCCTGTAATATGTTCTGCTTGGCTCCGAGGAGGTCTGTAATAGATTTCTCTGCACGTTAGTTGTGGTTGTGCTACGTCTGGTTGCGTTACGTTTAGTTATGTTAGGACAGGGTAGTTTCGACTTTTGTGCCGTGCACTGCTATTCGATGCACTTCTGCGCACTGCTGTGCTCCATTATACTCTGTTGGCTGTGGCGAGGCCTGCAGTATTGGTCTCGGCATGTTAGTCGGCGTTAGGTTGCGTTTGGTTATGCTACGTTTGGTTAGGTTAGGACAGGATGCATTAGTCTCTTGTACTGAACACTGCTATTCGGTGGCCTTCTGCTCTCTGCTGTGCTCTAGCATGCGCTGCTTGGCTCTGGCATGCCAGCAGTAGCGTTCTCTTCACGATAGGCGGAGTTACGCACGTGCGGCTAGGTTAGGCTTTGTCAGGTTATGTTAGGGTATCTTTGTTGCGGCTAGGTTAGGCTTTGTCAGGTTATGTTAGGATATCTTTGACTTTTGTGCCTTGCACATTAGAGCGACGTACATCTGCGCCCTCCTGTTCTCTCGTAAGTTCTGCTTTGCTCTGTGGTGTTCAACAATAGCGGTCTAGGCACGTTAGGTTGTGTTACATTACGTTTGGTTAGGTGTGGTTTGTTTGGATTCAGTTAGGATGTCTTTGACTTCCGTGCTGTACAGTGCCATTCTATAGACCTATGCGCTCTACTTTCCTCGGATATGCCCGGCATGTCTCTAGGGAAGCTAGCAATTTTGGGCTAGGCACGGTACGTTGGTTTCCTCGGATATGCCCGGCATGTCTCTAGGGAAGCTAGCAATTTTGGGCTAGGCACGGTACGTTTTGATTGGATACGGTTGATTGTGTTAGGCTTTGTCAGGTTATGTTAGGGTATCTACTACCTTTTTGCTCTACACCGCTATTTTATGGATATCCGCGCTCTACTCTCCGCTATCGTGCTCAGCTGCGTTCCGTGGAGGCGAGCAATACTGGTCGCGGCACGATAGGTTGTGTTATATAACGTTTGGTTAGGTTGGGCTACGTTTGGCTATGTCAGTATAGCTTTGACTTATGTGCGCAACACTGATTTTCTATGGACTTCTGTGCTCTACTGCGCTCTATCAATCTCTGCTTGACTCTCCGGAGCCAGCAATAGCGGTGGCGGCACGTTAGGTTTATTTATTCTAATTTTGGTTATGTTACCTTGCGTCTCGTTAGGTTAGGGTATCTATGACTTCGGTGCCTTACATTGCTATTTGGTGGCTTCCTGCACTCTACGATGCTCTACTATACTCTGCACGGCTCTGGGGAGGCCAGTAGTTGTGGTCTCGGCACGTTAGTTTGAGATAGATGCCGTTCGGTCATGTTACGCTTGGTTTGGTTAGGATAGGATATCTTTGACCTTTGCGCCACACACGGCTTTTTGTTGGGCTTCTGCGATCCTAGTTGCTCTATTATACTCTGCTCGACCCTGGAGAGATCAGCAATAGCGGTCGTGGAAAGTTAGGTTTGGTTAGGTTACGTTCGGTTAGGTTGTGATACGTTAGGTTTGGTTATGATGGCAATGACTTATGTGCTATACAGTGCTATTGGGAGACTTCTGCGCTCTACTGTTTTCTAGCATGATCTGCTTGTATGTGGGGAGGCCTGCAATGGGGGTCTCGGCTCGTTAGGTTTAGCTTCTCTACGCCTGCTTAGGTTAGGTTCGGTCTGGTTGGGTTTGTATATCTTTGACTTTTGTGCTATGCACTGCTATTTCGTGGCTTTCTGCACTCTACTGTTCTCAAGCATGTTCTGCTTTGCTCTGGGGAGGCCAGCAGCATTGGTCTCGGCACGTGAGTCTGAGCTAGGTTGCGTTCGGTTATTCCACGTTTGGATATGTTGGGATAGGATAGCTTCGACTTTAGTGCTATACATTGCTTTTCGGTGGATTGCTGCGCACCACCTTGTTCTACTCGAATCTGCTAGACCCCGGGGAGGCCGGAAATAGTGGTTCCGGCACGTTACGTTGAGTTTGGCTGCGTTAGGTTAGGTTATGTTGGTTTGGGTTTAGTTTGTTTATCTTCGACTCTTAAGCTGTACGCTGCGATTCTACGGATTCCTGCGCCCTGTCCTCCTCTAATATATTCTGCTTGGCCCTAGGGAGGCCTGCAACAGGGGTTTCGGCTCTTAAGGTTTTCTTATTCTACGCTTGGTTCTGTTTGGTTAGGCCAGGTTTGGTAAGGGTCGCTATGAATTTCGTGCTCTACACTGTTATTCGATGGATACCTGCCCTCTTCTGTGCTCTACTGTTATCTGCTTGTCCGCGTGGCGGCCAGGAGTAGCGGTCGCGGCACGATCGGTTGAGTTACAGCACGTTTGGATATGCTTGGTTTCTCAACGCTTGGTAAGGGTGACTTCGATTTTTGCGCTTTGCACTGCCATTCGGACGATTTCTGCTTTGCTCTCGCGAGGCCAGTAGTAGAGGTCGTGGCACGTCAGTTTGTGTTGCGTTACGTCTGCAATAGTCTAGCAATAGTGGTATCGGCAGGTTGGGTTACGTTATCTTACGTTCGGTATGGTTAGGCTATGCTAAGTCAGGTAAGGGTATCCGTGACTTTCGTGCTGAGCTCTCCTTTTCGGTGGATTTATGCGTTCTACTGTGTAGCAATATGCTCTGCTAGGCTCTGGGGAGGCCAGCAATTTAGTTCGCGGCACGTTGGGTTGAGTTTGCTACCATCGGTTATGTTACTTTAGGTCTGGGTAGCTATGACTTTTGCGCTACGCTCTGCGTTTCTATCATTTTCCGCGCTATACTCTCGTCTAATATGTTCTGCTTGGCTCTGCGGAGACCAGCAGTAGTGGTCTCGGCACGTTAGGTTGTGTTTAGCTACGCTTGCTTATGTTACGTTTGGTTAGGTGAGGTTGGAATGGCTTATACTTTCGTGCCATACGCTGCTAGTCGGTGGATATCTGCGCTCTGCTGTGCTCTAGTACACTCTGCTTGTCCCTGTGGACCCAGAAATAGTGGTCTCGTCATGTTAGGTTGAGTTAGTTTGCGCTTGGGTGTGCTACGTTTGGCTAGGTTAGAAAAGGCCACTCCGTCTTTTGCTCTTTACACTGCTATTACGTGGATTCCTGAGATCTGCTGTGCTCTACTATATTCTGCTTGGCTCTGGGGAGGGCAGCTATAGTGGTCTTGGCGCGTTAGGGTGAGATAGGCTACGTTCGCTTATGACACGTTTGGTTACGTTAGGACGGTATAGCTTCGACTTTTGCGCCATACACTGCTACTAGGGGTATTCCTGCACTCTCGTCGGCTAAAATTTGTTCTGTTTGGCTCTGGCGAGAACAGCATTAGTGGTTTCGTCGCTTTAGTTTTAACTAGGCTACGTTTGCACATGAGAAATTTGGTCACTTTAGGACAGAGTATCATAGACCCTTGTGCTACACGCCGCTATTCGGAAGATTTCTTCGCTCTACATTGCTCTACCATAATCTGCTCGACGCTGGGTATGCGAGAAATAGTGGTCGTGGCACGCTAGGTTCAGTTATGTTACGTTTGGTTACGTTAGGTTAGGTTGAGCTCGGTCAGAGTAGCACCGCCTTTCGAGCTCTACGCTGTTTTTCGGCGGACATAAGTGATCTACTGTGCTCTACTATACTCTACACGGCTCTGGTAGAGCCAGCTGCAGTGGTCCTGGCAGGTCACGTTAAGCTATCCCACGTTTGGTCGGGTTAGGTAAGGTCAAGTTTTGTTACGATAACTTCGACTGCTGCGCTACACACTGCAATGCGGTGTACTCCTGCGCTTTACATTGCCGTACAATACTCTGCTCGCCTGTGCGGATGCGGGCAATAGCGGTCGTGGCACGTAAGGTTGAGTTATGTTACGTTTTGTTAGGTTATGTTAGGTTAAGTTCGGTAAAGATAGCTCTGCCTTTCGTGCTATACACTGCCATTCGTTGAATACATGTGATCTACTGTGCTCATCAATATTCTGCTCGGTTCTGGGGATGCTAGTTTCGGTAAAGATAGCTCTGCCTTTCGTGCTATACACTGCCATTCGTTGAATACATGTGATCTACTAGCAGTGGTCGCGGCACGTTATGTTTGGCTAGCCTACGCTTGATTAGGTTATGTTAGGCTAAGTTTGGTTAGGATGGCTTCGACTTTCGTGACATACACTGCTATTCTTGGATTTCTCTAATATTCTGTGCTCTGCTACATTCTGCTTGGCGCAGGGGAGACCAGCAATAGCGGTCGCGGCACGTAATGCTGAGTTGGGCTACGTTTGGTTAGGCGATGTTAGCTTGGGTTAGGTTTGGATAGCTACGACTTTTGTGCTATACTCTGCGATTCTATGAATTTCAGCCCTCTACCGTCCATTAGCATGTTCTGCTTGGCTCTTGGGAAGCCAGCAATAGTGGTCTCTGCGCGTTAGGTTGTGTTAGGCTACGTTCGCTTATGACACGTGTGGCCCCGTTAGGACAGGATAGCTGATATTTCTGTGCCATACACTGCTACTCCGTGGATTTCTGCGCTCTTCTCTGCCCTAATATGTTCTGCTCGGCTCTGGGGTGTCCAGTAGTAGTGGTCTCGGTGCATGAGGTTGAGTTATGTTACGTTTCCTTAGGTTAGGTTTGGAAGGTTTGTTTAGGGTTTGATTGATATTTGAGCTCTACGCTGGTATTCGGTGGATTTGTGCACCCTACATTGCTCTACTATTCCCTGCTTGACTCTGGGGAAGCCAGCAATATTGGCCTCGGCGCGTCAGGTTGAGATAGGCTTCGTCTGCTTATAACACGTTTGGTTACGTCAGGACAGAATAAGTTGTACTTTTGCGCCATACACTGCTATTGAGTGGATTTCTGCACCCTACCGGACAGAAATTTGTTCTGCTTGTCTCTAGGGAGGACAGCAATATTGGTCCTGGCGAGTTAGATTTTACTAGGCTACGTATGCGTATGACAAGTTTGGTTATTTTAGGGCAGAATAGCTTAGACCCGTGTGCTACACGCTGCTGTTAGTTCGATTTCTGCACTCAACATTGCTCTACAATACTCTGCTCGACCCTGAGGATGCGAGCAATAGCGGTCGTGCCACGTTATTTTCAGTTATGTCGCGTTCGGTTACGTTTGGTTAGGCTGAACTCGGTTAGAATAGCGCAGCCTTTCGTGCTATACACTGTTATTCGGTGGATATAGGTGATCTACTGTGATCTAGTATATTCTGCACGGCTCTGGGTATGCCAGCAGCAGCGGTCCAGGCAGTTTGCGTTGAGCTGTCCTACGTTTGGTTGGGCTAGGTTAGCTCATGTTTGGTTAGGATGACTTCGGCTTTTGTGCTACTCACTGCTATTCGGTGGATTCCTGCGCTCTACGTTGCTCTACGAAATCGTTTTCGACACTGGGGAGTCGAGAAATTGTGTTCGCGGCACGTTAGGCTGAGTTAGGTTTCGTTTGGATAGGTTAGGTTGGGATAAGTTTGGATTGCATAGCTTCGACTTTCGTGCCATACACTGCTATTCGGTGGAGTTATGTCACACTCTGTGCTCTACAATGCTCTGCATGGATCAGGGGAGGCCGGAAGCTGTGCTCGCGGTGCGTTTTGTTCAGATATGCTACGTTAGGTTAGGTTAGGTTTATGTGGGTTAGATTAGGCTATCTATGACTTTTGCGCTATTCACTGCAATGCGGCGGATGTCTGCGCCCTACCGTGCTCTAGTACATTCTGCATGTCCCTGTGGAGGCCAGCAAACGTGGTCTCGTCATGACAGGTTGAGCTTGGCTGCGTTTGGGTATGTTACGTTTGGATAGGTTAGGATAGGCTACTGTGACATTTGTCTTTACGCTGCTATTCCGTGGATTTCTGTAATCTATTGAGCTCTACTACGTTCTGCTTTGCTCTGAGGACGCCGGGAGCATTGGTCGCTGAACGTCATTTTGAGATATGCTACACTTAGTTTGGTTAGGTTAGGTCGAATTTGGCCAGGATATCCTCCACTTTTTTGCTATACACTGCAATGCGGTAGATTACTGCGCTCCACTGCGCTATAATATATTCTGCTTGCCCCCGGGCACATTTGTAATTGTGGCCTCGGCACGTTAGGCTGACTTATGCTACTTTTGGTTAGGTTAGGTTAGGCTAATCTCGATCATGTTAACCTTGACCTTCCTGCTATACGCTGCTATTAAGTGCATATCGGCGCTCTACTGCTCCTTAATATATTATGCTTAGCCCTGTGAATGCCAGCAACATTGCTCTCGACATGTTAGGTTTTGTTTGGTTACGATTGGTTAGTCTAGGTATGCCTAACTCCGGTAAGGATAGCTTTGACTTTTGTGCTTTATAATGTTGCTCGGTGGATTCCTGCGCTCTACTGTGCTCTCACACGCTATGTTTGGCACCCTGGTGGTCATAAGTTTTGGTCTCGGCACGACAGGTTGGGTAATGTTAGGTACCGTTGGGCGACATTATTAAGGCTTGGTTAGGGTTTTTCTGACTTTTGTGCTATACAACTCTATTCGGTGCATTTCCGCTATCTACGTTTCCCTACTACACTGCGCTCGACTCTGGGGAGGCGAGCAGTGGCGGTCGTGGCACGTTAGCTTCAGTTAGGTTACGTTCTGTTTGGTTGGGTTAGTAAAAGTTTCGTTGGGATAGCTTTGACTTCCGCGCTATACACTGCTATCCGGTTGGTTCCTGTCATTTACTGTGCTCTACTCTATTCTGTTTGTCTATGGGGAGTATAGCTGGATTGTTCGTGGCACGCTATGTTGTGTTATGGTACGTTTGGCTAGGTTATGTTTGGTCAAGTGTGGCCAGGATATCTTCGGCTTTAGTGCTTTTCACTCGAATGCGTTGGATTTCGGCGCCATACTGTGCTGTGGTACACTCTGCTTGTCACTCTGGTGGTCGGTGATATTCGTCTCATGCTAGGTTGAGTTATGCTACGTTTGTTTATGTTACGTCTGGCTAGGTCTGGAAGGGATACCTAGACTTTTGTGCTTTACACTGCTATTCGGTGGATTTCTGTGCTCTAATTTTCTCTTGCATGCTCTGCTTGGCTCTGGGGAGGACAGCAATATTTGCTTCGTAACGTCATATCTAATTACACTAAGTTTGGATAAGTTAGGTTACGTTTGGTTAGATCAAGGTGTGTCCGAATTTTGTGCTGTACATTGCAATGCGGCGGATTTGAGCGCTTTACTCTGCCCTTGTTCACTCTGCTTGTCTCTGTGGAAGCCAGCAATCGTGGTCTCGTCAAGTTTGCTTGAGTTATGCAACTATTGGGTATGTTGCTTTTAGATAGGTTATGATTGGCTTCTTCGACTTTTGCGCTAATCACTGCTATTCTGTGGATTTCTGTGCTCTAGTGAGCTCTAGCATGCTCTGATTGGCTACGGGGTGGCCAGCAGTATTGGCTTCATCGCGTTATGATGAGTTACACTACGTTCGGGTAGGTTAGGTTACGGAAGGTTGGGTAAGGATATGTCTGACTTTTCAGCTATGCGCTGCATTGGGGTGGATTTCTTCGCTCTGTTGTGCTCTAACATATTCTGCGTTGCTCTGTGGCGCCAAAAGCAGTGGCGGCGGCACTTTACGTTGAGCTATGGTACGTACGGCTAGCTCAGGTTATGCCCGGCAGGGTTAGGGCTTCCCGGACTTGGCTTTATTAGGATAAGCTACTCCGTCTTTTGTGCTACACACTGCTGTTCGGTAGAATTCTGAGATCTAATCTGCTCGAATGTGCTCTGCTTGGCTCTACGAAGGTCATCAATAGACGTCGCGGCACGTAATGTTGGGTTAGACTACGTTAGGTTAGGACAGGTTATGCTAGGTTATATTAGGGTATCCTCGACTTTTGTACTGTAAACTGCTATTCGGTGGATGCCAGCGCTATACGTTGCTCTACTATACTCCGCTCGACTCTGGGGATGCAAGCAATAGAGTTCGTGGCACGTTAGGTCGATTCAGGCTACATTTGATTAGGTCATATTGGGCTCAATTTGTTAACTATGGCTCCGACTTTCGCGCTATACACAATTATCCGGTGTGTTCCTGTGGTTAAGAGTGCTCTGCCGTATTCTGCGTGGCTGTGGAGAGACCGGCAGCAGTATGCGCGGCGTGCTCTGTCGAGTTACGCTAAGTTTGGCAAGGTTAGGGTAGGTCAGGTTATGTTAAGCTTTCCCCGACTTCTGTGCTGTTCACTGCAAAGCGGTGGATTTCTGCGCATTACTACGCTCCAGTATGCTCTGCTTGCCTCTGCGGAGGTCAGCGATAGTGGTCCGGTCATGTTAGGTTTAATTAGGTTACGTTTGAATATGTTACGTTTGGCTAGGTTATTACAGACAACATTGACTTCTGTGCCGTCCACTGCTGTTCGTTGGATTTCTGCGCCATAATATGCTTTAACGTGCTCTGCCTGGCTCTGGGGAGGCCATCAATATTGGTCTCGTCACGTTATGTTGAGTTACTCTACGTTCGGAGAGGTTAGGTATGGTCAGGTTGTGACAGTGTATGTTCCACTTTTGTGCTGTACAATGCAATGCGGTGGATGTCTGCGCTCTGCTGTCCTCCAGTGTATTCTGCTCGATTCTGGGGAGGCCAGTAATAGTGGTCTCGGCACGTTAGGTTGAGCCATGCTACGTTTCGTTAGGGTTGGTTGGGAAGGCTTGGTTAGCAATTCTACGCCTTTTGTGCTATACACTGCTACTCGGTCGATTTCTGTTGACTACTTTGCCCTACTGTATTCTGCTTGGCTCTGGGGATGCCAGGAGCATTGGTTTCTCCTTTACGTTCGGTTATGCTACGTTAGTGTATGGCAGGTTGGGTCAGGTTATGTCAGGATATCCTGGACTTTTGTAACGTACACTGCTATTCGGTGGATTTCTGCGCTATACATTGCTCTACTACTTCCTGCTAGGCTCAGGGGAGGCCGTAGCGGTGGTCGCGGCTATTTGCGTTGGGCTATGCTACGCTTGGTTATGCTAGGTTAGGTCAGGTTAGGTTAGGATGCCTTCGACTTTTGTGCTATACACTCTAATGCGATGGATTTCTTCGCACTACTGTACTCTAATACATTCTGGTTGTCTCTATCGTGGCCAGCAATAGTGGTCTCGTAATGCTGTGTTCATTCATACTACGTTCGCGTATGTCACGTTTGGCTATGTTTGGATAGGCTACTTTGACTTTTGTGCTGTACAATGCTATTCCGCAGATTTCTGCGCTGTAATGCACTCTAATATGCTCTACCTTGCTTTGGTGCGGCCAGTAATAGTGGCCTCGGCACGTTAGGATCAGTTATGTTACGTTCGGTTAGGTTAGCTTGTGTCAAGCTCGATCAGATCCTTGTCTCTCTTGCTATGCACTCCTATTCGGAGGACTTCTGCACTCGACTGGCCTCCACCATAATCTGCTTGGTCCTGGAGTGGCCAGCACCAGCCGCTGCACGTTATATTGTGTTAGGCTATACTTGATTAGGTTAGGTTAGGTTATGTTGGCTTCGACTTTCGTGCTATACACCATTATACGGCTGGTTCCTGTGATCTGCTGTGCTCTACTGCGTCCTGCTTGGCTATGTGGAGTCCGGCAGCAGTGGTCGCGGCACGCTGTGTTGAGTTACGCTACGTTTGGTTAGGTTAGGTTAGGTCAGGTTATGTTAGG
>NW_016908186.1:0-27474 GCF_001483705.2 Eufriesea mexicana | reverse complement strand
TTGGGTTAGACTACGTTAGGTTAGGACAGGTTATGCTAGGTTATATTAGGGTATCCTCGACTTTTGTACTGTAAACTGCTATTCGGTGGATGCCAGCGCTATACGTTGCTCTACTATACTCCGCTCGACTCTGGGGATGCAAGCAATAGAGTTCGTGGCACGTTAGGTCGATTCAGGCTACATTTGATTAGGTCATATTGGGCTCAATTTGTTAACTATGGCTCCGACTTTCGCGCTATACACAATTATCCGGTGTGTTCCTGTGGTTAAGAGTGCTCTGCCGTATTCTGCGTGGCTGTGGAGAGACCGGCAGCAGTATGCGCGGCGTGCTCTGTCGAGTTACGCTAAGTTTGGCAAGGTTAGGGTAGGTCAGGTTATGTTAAGCTTTCCCCGACTTCTGTGCTGTTCACTGCAAAGCGGTGGATTTCTGCGCATTACTACGCTCCAGTATGCTCTGCTTGCCTCTGCGGAGGTCAGCGATAGTGGTCCGGTCATGTTAGGTTTAATTAGGTTACGTTTGAATATGTTACGTTTGGCTAGGTTATTACAGACTACATTGACTTCTGTGCCGTCCACTGCTGTTCGTTGGATTTCTGCGCCATAATATGCTTTAACGTGCTCTGCCTGGCTCTGGGGAGGCCATCAATATTGGTCTCGTCACGTTATGTTGAGTTACTCTACGTTCGGAGAGGTTAGGTATGGTCAGGTTGTGACAGTGTATGTTCCACTTTTGTGCTGTACAATGCAATGCGGTGGATGTCTGCGCTCTGCTGTCCTCCAGTGTATTCTGCTCGATTCTGGGGAGGCCAGTAATAGTGGTCTCGGCACGTTAGGTTGAGCCATGCTACGTTTCGTTAGGGTTGGTTGGGAAGGCTTGGTTAGCAATTCTACGCCTTTTGTGCTATACACTGCTACTCGGTCGATTTCTGTTGACTACTTTGCCCTACTGTATTCTGCTTGGCTCTGGGGATGCCAGGAGCATTGGTTTCTCCTTTACGTTCGGTTATGCTACGTTAGTGTATGGCAGGTTGGGTCAGGTTATGTCAGGATATCCTGGACTTTTGTAACGTACACTGCTACTCGGTGGATTTCTGCGCTATACATTGCTCTACTACTTCCTGCTAGGCTCAGGGGAGGCCGTAGCGGTGGTCGCGGCTATTTGCGTTGGGCTATGCTACGCTTGGTTATGCTAGGTTAGGTCAGGTTAGGTTAGGATGCCTTCGACTTTTGTGCTATACACTCTAATGCGATGGATTTCTTCGCACTACTGTACTCTAATACATTCTGGTTGTCTCTATCGTGGCCAGCAATAGTGGTCTCGTAATGCTGTGTTCATTCATACTACGTTCGCGTATGTCACGTTTGGCTATGTTTGGATAGGCTACTTTGACTTTTGTGCTGTACAATGCTATTCCGCAGATTTCTGCGCTGTAATGCACTCTAATATGCTCTACCTTGCTTTGGTGCGGCCAGTAATAGTGGCCTCGGCACGTTAGGATCAGTTATGTTACGTTCGGTTAGGTTAGCTTGTGTCAAGCTCGATCAGATCCTTGTCTCTCTTGCTATGCACTCCTATTCGGAGGACTTCTGCACTCGACTGGCCTCCACCATAATCTGCTTGGTCCTGGAGTGGCCAGCACCAGCCGCTGCACGTTATATTGTGTTAGGCTATACTTGATTAGGTTAGGTTAGGTTATGTTGGCTTCGACTTTCGTGCTATACACAATTATACGGCTGGTTCCTGTGATCTGCTGTGCTCTACTGCGTCCTGCTTGGCTATGTGGAGTCCGGCAGCAGTGGTCGCGGCACGCTGTGTTGAGTTACGCTACGTTTGGTTAGGTTAGGTTAGGTCAGGTTATGTTAGGGTATCTTCGTCTTCGCGGCACGCTGTGTTGAGTTACGCTACGTTTGGTTAGGTTAGGTTAGGTCAGGTTATGTTAGGTTATCTTCGTCTTTCGCGCTGTCCACTGCAATGCGGAGGATTTCTGCATCCTACTGCGCTCTAGTACACTCTACCTGTGCCTGCGGAGGTCAGCAGTAGTTGTCTCGCCGTGTAAGGTAGAGTAAGGTTACGCTTGGGTATGGTACGTTTGGCTGCGTTCGCAGAGACTACATAGTCTTTTATGCCTTACGTTGCTATTCGGCGTATTTCTGTGATCTAGAGTGCTCTACTACGTCCAGCTTGGCTATGGGGAGGCCAGGAGCAGTGGTGGCTGCACGTTGTATTGTGTTATGTTACGTTTGGTTAGGTTTGGTTAGGTCAGGTTCTGCAAGGATATCTACGACTTTTGTGCTATTCGCTGCGATGCGGTGGATTTCTCTGCTATAGTGTGCTATGGCACATTCTTCATTTATCCGCTGATGCGAGCAATCGTGGTCTCGTCAAGTTAGGCTGAGATATGCTACGATTTGACAGGTCAGGTTTGAATAGGTTAGGATAGGCTACATTGAATTTTGTGCTATGCACTGTTCTTTGGTGGATTTCTATGACCCACTGTGCTCTACCGCACTCTGCTTTGCTCCGGGGAGGCCAGGAGCAGTGGTCGCGGCACGTTAGGTTGAGTTAGGTTACGTTCTGCTCGTCTCGGTTAGGTCAGGTTTGGTCAGGATGGATTCGACTTATGTGGCATACATTGCTATTCGGTATAAACCTGCGCTCTGCATTGATCTACTGGCCACCGCTTGCCTCCGGGGAGGCCAGCTATGGCGGGCGTGGCACGTTTTGTTGTGTTATGTTACCCTTGGCTTGGATGGGGTGGGTTACGTCTGGTTAGGATGGTTTTGTCATTCGGCGGTCTTCTGCGCTCCACTGTGCTCTAGTACATTCTGCCCGGCTGTGTGGAGCCCAGCAGTTGTGCTCTCGGCACGTTAGGCTGGGTTATATTGCGTTTGGTTGCGTTATGCTTGGATAGGTAAGTATAAGATAACCATGACTCTTGTGCTATACACGGATATTCGTTGGATTTCTGCGCTATAGTGTGCTCTAATGTGTCTTGCTTTGTCGTGGGGAGGCCTGCAAAGAGGTCTCGGCGCGTTGGGTTTATGTATTCCATGTTCGGTTAGGTTAGGTTAGGTCTTGTTAGGCAAGGGTATCTTCGACTTTTGCGGTATACATTGCTCTGTGGCGGCTTTCTGCGCACTCCCTGCATCTACTGTCCTCTGCGTGGCTCTGGGAAGACCAGCAATAGTATTCACGTCACGATATGTTTAGTTAGGCTACGTTAGTTTGGGATAGGTTAGGGCAAGCTAGGTCAGGGTATCTTCCATCTCTGTGCTATACACTGCAATGCGGTATATCACTGCGCTCTACAGTGAACTAGAATATCCTGCTTGCTCTGGGAGCACAAGCTATAGTGGTCTCGGCGCGTTAGGTTGAGTTGAGCAACGTTCGGCTATGTTAGGTATGGTCACGTTAGTATAGGGTAGCTTCGACTATTGTGCGATGCACTGCGATTCTATGCTTTTCTGCGCCTCACTCTCTTGCAATATGTTCTGCTCGTCTCTGCGGAGGCCAGCAATGATGGTCGCGGCGCCCTAGTTTCAGTTAATATACGTACGGTTGCGTTAGGTTACGATACGCTTGGTTAGGGCAGCTTCGTCTTTCCAGTTATGTGCTGTTATTAGGTGTAATTCTGCCCTCTACATTGCTCAACTATGCTCTGCTTGTCTCTCGGGAGGCCAGCAATAGTGATCGTGGTACGTTTGTTTGAGATATTCTACGTTTGTGCAGGTTATATTACATACCATTAGGGGTGGATAGCTTTGCCTTTCGTGGTATAAACTGCTTTTCGGTGAATTTCTGAGCTCCGCTGTGCTCCAGTATATCCTGCGTGGCTCTGGGGAGGCCAGCAATAGTGGTCTCGGCACGTTATTACGAGACACATTACGTTTGAGTATGTTACAATTGGTTAGGCTAGGAGAGGGTAGGTTTGACTTTTGTGCTATACACAGGTAATCGTTGGATTTCTTTTACGCTACGTTTGGTTAGGTTAGGTTAGGTCAGGTTATGTTAGGTTATCTTCGTCTTTCGCGCTGTCCACTGCAATGCGGAGGATTTCTGCATCCTACTGCGCTCTAGTACACTCTACCTGTGCCTGCGGAGGTCAGCAGTAGTTGTCTCGCCGTGTAAGGTAGAGTTAGGTTACGCTTGGGTATGGTACGTTTGGCTGCGTTCGCAGAGACTACATAGTCTTTTATGCCTTACGTTGCTATTCGGCGTATTTCTGTGATCTAGAGTGCTCTACTACGTCCAGCTTGGCTATGGGGAGGCCAGGAGCAGTGGTGGCTGCACGTTGTATTGTGTTATGTTACGTTTGGTTAGGTTTGGTTAGGTCAGGTTCTGCAAGGATATCTACGACTTTTGTGCTATTCGCTGCGATGCGGTGGATTTCTCTGCTATAGTGTGCTATGGCACATTCTTCATTTATCCGCTGATGCGAGCAATCGTGGTCTCGTCAAGTTAGGCTGAGATATGCTACGATTTGACAGGTCAGGTTTGAATAGGTTAGGATAGGCTACATTGAATTTTGTGCTATGCACTGTTCTTTGGTGGATTTCTATGACCCACTGTGCTCTACCGCACTCTGCTTTGCTCCGGGGAGGCCAGGAGCAGTGGTCGCGGCACGTTAGGTTGAGTTAGGTTACGTTCTGCTCGTCTCGGTTAGGTCAGGTTTGGTCAGGATGGATTCGACTTATGTGGCATACATTGCTATTCGGTATAAACCTGCGCTCTGCATTGATCTACTGGCCACCGCTTGCCTCCGGGGAGGCCAGCTATGGCGGGCGTGGCACGTTTTGTTGTGTTATGTTACCCTTGGCTTGGATGGGGTGGGTTACGTCTGGTTAGGATGGTTTTGTCATTCGGCGGTCTTCTGCGCTCCACTGTGCTCTAGTACATTCTGCCCGGCTGTGTGGAGCCCAGCAGTTGTGCTCTCGGCACGTTAGGCTGGGTTATATTGCGTTTGGTTGCGTTATGCTTGGATAGGTAAGTATAAGATAACCATGACTCTTGTGCTATACACGGATATTCGTTGGATTTCTGCGCTATAGTGTGCTCTAATGTGTCTTGCTTTGTCGTGGGGAGGCCTGCAAAGAGGTCTCGGCGCGTTGGGTTTATGTATTCCATGTTCGGTTAGGTTAGGTTAGGTCTTGTTAGGCAAGGGTATCTTCGACTTTTGCGGTATACATTGCTCTGTGGCGGCTTTCTGCGCACTCCCTGCATCTACTGTCCTCTGCGTGGCTCTGGGAAGACCAGCAATAGTATTCACGTCACGATATGTTTAGTTAGGCTACGTTAGTTTGGGATAGGTTAGGGCAAGCTAGGTCAGGGTATCTTCCATCTCTGTGCTATACACTGCAATGCGGTATATCACTGCGCTCTACAGTGAACTAGAATATCCTGCTTGCTCTGGGAGCACAAGCTATAGTGGTCTCGGCGCGTTAGGTTGAGTTGAGCAACGTTCGGCTATGTTAGGTATGGTCACGTTAGTATAGGGTAGCTTCGACTATTGTGCGATGCACTGCGATTCTATGCTTTTCTGCGCCTCACTCTCTTGCAATATGTTCTGCTCGTCTCTGCGGAGGCCAGCAATGATGGTCGCGGCGCCCTAGTTTCAGTTAATATACGTACGGTTGCGTTAGGTTACGATACGCTTGGTTAGGGCAGCTTCGTCTTTCCAGTTATGTGCTGTTATTAGGTGTAATTCTGCCCTCTACATTGCTCCACTATGCTCTGCTTGTCTCTCGGGAGGCCAGCAATAGTGATCGTGGTACGTTTGTTTGAGATATTCTACGTTTGTGCAGGTTATATTACATACCATTAGGGGTGGATAGCTTTGCCTTTCGTGGTATAAACTGCTTTTCGGTGAATTTCTGAGCTCCGCTGTGCTCCAGTATATCCTGCGTGGCTCTGGGGAGGCCAGCAATAGTGGTCTCGGCACGTTATTACGAGACACATTACGTTTGAGTATGTTACAATTGGTTAGGCTAGGAGAGGGTAGGTTTGACTTTTGTGCTATACACAGGTAATCGTTGGATTTCTGAGCCCTACTGTGATCTAATATGCTCTGGTTGGCTCTCGGATTTCTTTCGGTTGGGTTAGGATAATCTGGGTTTTGTTAGGATATCATCGCATTTTTTACTTCTCATAGCCATTCCGTTGACCTATCAATAGTGATCGTGGTACGTTTGTTTGAGATATTCTACGTTTGTGCAGGTTATATTACATACCATTAGGGGTGGATAGCTTTGCCTTTCGTGGTATAAACTGCTTTTCGGTGAATTTCTGAGCTCCGCTGTGCTCCAGTATATCCTGCGTGGCTCTGGGAGGCCAGCAATAGTGGTCTCGGCACGTTATTACGAGACACATTACGTTTGAGTATGTTACAATTGGTTAGGCTAGGAGAGGGTAGGTTTGACTTTTGTGCTATACACAGGTAATCGTTGGATTTCTGAGCCCTACTGTGATCTAATATGCTCTGGTTGGCTCTCGGATTTCTTTCGGTTGGGTTAGGATTATCTGGGTTTGGTTAGGATATCATCGCATTTTCTACTTCTCATAGCCATTCCGTTGACCTATGCCCTCTACACTCCTCTAATACGTCCGGCTTGGGGATGGGGAGTCCAGCAATATTGGGCTCGGCTCGTTAGGTTCAGTTAGTCTGCGTTTGGTTCTGTTATGTTAAGTAAGGTTCGGTCACGATTTCTCCGACTTTTGTGCTGTGCAGAGTTATATGGTGGCCTTCTGCGCTCTACTGTTCTCTGGTATATTCTGCATGGCTATGTGGAGGCCACCAGTGTTGGCCTCTGCAACTTATTCTTAGTTATGTTGCGTTTGGTTATGTTACGTTTGGTTAAGTTCGGTAAGGATATCTTTAACTTTTCTGCTCTTCGTTGCCATTCTACGGAAAACTGCGCTCTATGCTTCTCTGATATGGCTTGCTTGGCGATGGGGAGTCCAGCAACTGTGCGCTCGGCTCATTATGTTGAGTTCGTTTACACTTGATTTGTTCAGATAAAGTCAGGTTAGGTCCGGGTAACGTTGACTTTTGTGCTATACACTGCTATATGGTGCATTTCTGCGCTCTACTGGACTCCACTATGTTCTGCCTGTCGCTGGAGAGACCAGCAGCAGTGGTCTCGGCACGTAACGTTAGGTTAGGTTACGTTTGCCTATATAAAGTTTGGATGTGTTTTTATAGGAAGGAATTGACTTTTGTGATATAGAATGCTCTTCGAAGGATTTCTGAGCTATACAATGCTCTACAATACTCTATTCGAATATGGGGATGTCATCAGTAGTGGCGTAGGCACGTTAGGTTATGTTAGGTTTCGTTTGGATGTATCATGTTTGGTTACGTTAGGCTAGGATAGCTTAGACCTTTGAGCTATACACTGTTCTTCGGTGGAAGCCTGCGCTTTACAATGATCTACTATGCATTGCTCCACTCTCTGGAGGCCAGCAATAGTGGTCGCGGCATGTCAGGTTGTGTTATAATACCTTCCCTTGCGTCAGGTTACGTTTCGCTAGGTTAGGGTAGCTTTGACTTTCGTGTTACAAACAGTTATTATGTGGAATTCTGCGCTCTACAGTGCCCTGCTATACTCTGCCCGTATCTGGGGAGCCCAGCGATAGTGGTTGCGGCACGTTATTTTGAGTTACGTTTCGCTCGGTTATGTTACTATTTGTTATGCTAGGAAACGGTGGCTTTAACTTTTGCGCTGTACACTGCTATTCGGTGTATTTTTGCGCCGTAGTCTGCTCTTATATGTTTTGCTTTGCCTTGGGAGCTTAGTAATACTGGTCTAGGCACGTTGGGTTGTGTTTGGTTACTGTTGGATATGTTATGTTTGATTAGTTTAGGCTAAGGTAGCTTTGATGGCTATTCGGTGTATTTTTGCGATCTCCTGTGATCTAGTATTTTCTACTTGGCTATGGTGAGGCCAGCAGTATTGGTCTCGGCATGTTAGTCTGAGTTAGGTTGCGTTTGGTTACGTTACGATTGGTTAGGTTAGGATGGCATAGCTCTGACTTTTGTGCTATACACTGCCATTCTGAGGCTCTCTGCGCTCTACGTTGCTCTACTACACTGTATTCGAATCCCTGGAGGCCGGCCGTAATGATCGCTGCACGTTGGGTTTTGTTAGTTTGCGCTTGGTTAGGCCAGGTTTGGTTAGGTATGGTAGGGATATCATAGCGTTTTGTGCCATACACTGCTATTCGGAGGATTTCAGCGATCTACATTGCTCTACTGTACTCTATTCCACTCTCGGGAGGCCAGCAACAGTGATCGCGACACGTGACCTTGGGTCATGTTGCGTTCGGTCATGTTGAAATTTGCTGGGTTAGGAAAGGGGGGCTTTAACTTTTATGCTTATTTTCTGCTGCTCGGCGGATTCCTGTGCCCTACTCTGCTCTCATTTGTACTGCTTTACTCTGGGGCGGGCAGGAATAATGATGTAGGCTCGTTAGTTTGAGTTAGGTTCGTTTGCCTGTGTCGCGTTTGGCTAGGTTAGGATAACATAACTATGTAGTTTGGGCTATACATTGCTATTCGCTGGATTTCTGCTGTCTTCATGGTTCTACCATACTTTGCTCGACTCTCCGGAGACCAGCAATAGCGGCCGTGGCACGATAGGTTGTATTATTTTACGTTTGGTTAGGTTAGGACGTGATAGCTTTGACTTTTGTGCCGTTCACCGCTATTTGCAGGACTGCTGCGCTCTACTGTGCACTAATATGCCCTGCTTGTTGTTGGGGAGGACAGCAATAGTGGTCTCGGCCCGATAGGATGTGTTAGGCTACATTTGGCTGCGTTACATTAGCTTGGGTAAGATTTGGGTTGGTATGACTTTCATGGTATTCACTGATACTCCGTGGATGTCTACGCTCTACTGCTCTCTACTAAATTCTGCTTAGCCGTGTGGAGTCCAACAATGGTGTTCGCGGCACGTTATGTTTAGTTAGGCTACGTTTGTCTATATTACGATTGGCTACGTTTGGCCGTGATAGCTTTCACTTTTGTGCTATACACTACTTTCGGAAGGGTTACTGCGATCTGCTCTGCTATAATATGTTCTGCTTGTCTCTGGTTGTGTCACCAATAATGTTCGTGGCACGAGAGTTTGAGTTAAGCTACGTTTGGCTACGATAGGTTAGGATACGCTTGGTTGGGATGGGTTTGGCCGTTGTGATATACACTACTATTCGGTGGATTTCTGCACTATACTTTGCCCTAATATTTTCTACTTGCCACTGGTTATGCCGGCAATAGAGGTTACGGATCGATAGGCTTAGCTATTCTATGCTTGGTTTGGTAACGTTTGGTCTGGTATGGTCGGAATGACATTCAATTTTGCGCTATACACTGCTGCTCGTTGGATACTTGCGCTCTACTGTGGTCTAGCATTCTCTGCTTGGCGATAGGGAGGCCAGAAATAATGGCCGCGGCACGTTTGGTAGAGTTATGTTACGTTTGTTTAGGCTATGCTGGCACGAGTTATGTTTGGATATCTTTGAACTTTCAGCTATACACCGCCATTCTATTGACATCTGCGGTCCACTCTCTTCTAATATGCGCTGCTTGGAGACGGGGGGCAAGCAATAGTGGCCTAGAAACGTTAGCTTTGGTCGTATTGCGTTAGGTTTGGTAAGGTTAGGTTAGGTTAGGTTACGTTATGATATCCTTGACTTTTGTGCTGTACATTTCTGTTTGGTGGCTTTCTGAGCTTTACTGTGCGCTACTATGCTGTGCTCGACTCTGCGCGGGCCATCAATATCGGCCGCCGCATGTTATGTTGTGTTACGCTACGTTTGGTTTGGTTAGGTGAGTTGAGTTGAGGTTAGGATATCTTAGTCTTCTGTGCTATACACTGGTATTCGGTGGATTTCGGCGATTTACACTGCTCTGCTGTACTCAGCACGACTCTGGCCAGGCGCGCAATAGTTGTCGTGGCACGTTACTTTGAGTTAGTTTATGTTTGGCTAGGATAGGTTGGGCTATGTTAGGTTAGGGCTGATTAGACTTTCGTGCTATATACCTTTATTCGGCGGATTCCTACGACCTACTCTGCTCTACCGTATTCTGTTTTGCTCCGTGGAGGCCAGGAGTGGTGGTAGCATTCATGTTGGGTTATGCTGCGTCTGGTTTGGTTAGATTAGGACACGTTAGGTTAAGATATCTATGGCTTCTCTGCGATTCACAGCATTGCGGTGGATTTCTGCTCTCTACTGCGCTCCAGTACATTCTGGATGCCTCTGTAGAGACCTTGACTAGTGGTTTTGTCATGTTAGGTTGAATTATGTTGCGTTTGGTTATTTTACGTTTGATTAGGTTAAGATCGGCTACTTTGACTTTTGCGCAATTCACTGCTATTCTGTGGATTTCTGCGTTCTAATGTGCTCTGATATGCTCTGGTTGGCTCTATGAGGACAGAAATATTGTTTTCGTCACGTTATTTTGAGCTACACTACGTTCGGATATGATAGGTAAGGCCAAGTTATGTCGGGTTATGTTTGGCTTTTGTGCTATACTCTGCAATGTTTGGCTCTATGAGGACAGAAATATTGTTTTCGTCACGTTATTTTGAGCTACACTACGTTCGGATCTGATAGGTAAGGCCAAGTTATGTCGGGTTATGTTTGGCTTTTGTGCTATACTCTGCAATTCGTTGGATTTCTGAGCTCTTTTGCGCTCTAGTGTTTTCTCCTTAGCCATGGGAATGCCAGCAATATTGGTATCTGCACGTTATGTTGAGTTAGGCTGCGTTTGGTTAGTTTAGGTTGGGTTAAGTTCGATAATGGCAGCTTCGACTTCTGTGTTAAACACTGATGTTCGTTGGACTTCTGCGCACGTTGGAGTTCTACTACATTTTGCTTCGCCCTGTGGAGTCCAGCAATAGTGGCCGCGGCACGTTATGTTGAGGTAGGCTACGTTTGGTCAGGTTATGTTGGGACTGGTTATGTCTAGATACATGTGAGTATTGTGCTGTACACTGCTATTTTATGGACTTCTGCGCCCTATTGTCCTCTAGTAAGTTATGCTCGGCTCTGCGGAGGCCAGCAATAGCCGTCTGGGTACGGTAGGTTGTGTTATTTTACGTTTGGTTATGTTAAGATTGGATGTGTTAGGATAGGGTAGGTTTGACTTTTGTGCTGTACACTACTTTTCGGTGGATTTCTGTGGTCTAGTGTGCTCTACTTCATTCTGCTTGGCTCTCGGGATTCCAGGAGCAGTGGTCGCGGCACATTATTTTATGTTACGCTACGTTAGGTCAGGTTAGGTTAGGTCAAGTTATGTTAGGGTACCTCCGGTTTTCGTGCTTCACACTACTATTTGGATGTCTTCAGCGCTCGGCTGCCCTCTACTATATTCTGCTTGACCCAGCAGACGCCAGCAATTGCGGTCGAGGCATGCTATGTTGAGTTAGGCTACATTTTATTAGGTTAAGTTGAGTTACGTTTGTTTAGGACGGCTTCGACTTTCGCGCTATGCACTATTATCCGTAGGATTGCTTTAATCTGCTGTGCTGTATTGTATCCTGCCTGGCTCTGCGGGGTCCGGCAGCAGTGGTCTCTTTACGTTCCGTTGAGTTACGCTACGATCGGTTAGGTTCTGTTAGGTCATGTTACTTCAGCGTATCTTCGACCTTTCTCCGTTCACTGCAACGCGGTGGATTTTTGAACGCTACTCTGTTCTAGTGCAATCTGTTTGTCACTTTGGAGGTCAGCAATAGCGGCCTCATGATACGTTGATTTAGGTATGGATATGTTACGTTTGGCTTGGTTTGGGTAGGATACTTCGACTTTTGTTATTTACACAGCTATTCCGTGGATTTCTTCGCTCTGCTGCGCTCTAGTATTTTCTGCTTGGCTCTCTGGTGGTCAGCAATAGTGCTCTCGGCACGTTATGTTCAACTATGCTACGTACGGGTGTGTTACGTTTGGTGAGGTTAGGATATTATTGCTCAGACTTTTGTGCTATACACTGCTTTCCGCGAAATTCTGCTCTCTACTGTGTTCTAATATTTCCTGCTCCGCTCTCGGCAGGTCAGCAATAGTGGTCTCGGCTCGTTCGGTTTAGCTATGCTACGTTCTGATGTGTTACGTTCGGTGAGGTTAGCATAGGATAGCTTACGCTTTTGTGCTACACACTGCTAGCTGCACATTTCTGCTCTCTACTGTACTCTATTGTCCTTAGCTTGGCTCTTGGGTAGCCAGTAATAGTGGTCTCGGCACATTAGTTTGAGTTAGGATACGTATCTTTGCGTTAGGTTAGGAATGTTTGGTTAGGATTTCTTTGTCCTTTGTGCTATTCACTGCAGTTCGGTGCATTTCCACGCTCTACACTGCTCTACTATTCTCCGCTCGACTATGGGAAGGAGAGCAGTCGCGGTCGTGTCACATTAGTTTGAGTTAGGTTTCGTTAGGTTTGGTTGGGATTGGTCATGTTTCATTACGGTAGATATGACTTTCGAGCTATACATTGTGGTCCGGTGGATCCCAGTGGCCTACTGTGCTCTACTGTATTCTGCTTGGCTCTGTGGTCGCCAGGAGCAGTGGTCGCGGCACGTTACATTGAACCGCGATACGCTTCGTTAGGTTAGGTTAATTTACGTTAGGTTAGGATATCTTCGACGTTGGTACTTTTCGCTGCAATGCGGTGGATTTCTGCGCTCGTCTGTGTTCCACTATACTCTGCTTGGCTAAGGGTAGTCCAGCAATAGTTGTCGCGGCATGTTATGTTGGGTTAGGCAACGTTTTGTTGGGTTATGTCAACTTGGATTACGTACGGATAGCTTTGGCTTTTGTGCTATACACTGTTAGTCGGTGGATTACTGTGCAATAGTGCACCCAAGTATGTTCTGCTTGGCTCTGGGGAAGCCTACAGATGTGACGGCACGCTAAATTGAATTTGGCTACGATTGGATACGTTGGGTTACGTCAGGTATTGCCTTGTCGTCTTTGACTTTTTTCTTATAAACTGCAATGCGGTCGCTCTGTGCGCACAACTGTGCCCTAGTGCATTCTGCTTGTCTCTGTGGTGGCCAGCAATGGTGGGCTCGTCAAGTTAGGCTTATATATGCTCCGTCCGGTTATGTTGTTTTTATGTATTACGATAGGCTAGCTTTGTCTTTTGTGCTCTACACAGCTTTTCGGGGGATTTCTGGGCTCTAATCAGCTTTAGTATGCTCCGCTTGGCTCTGAAGATTACAGCAATGTTGGTCTCGAAAGGTTACGTTGAGTTACACTACATTTGGGCTTGTTCGGTCACGACATGTTAGGCTAGGATATGTTAGACTTTTGCGCTGTACACTGCAACGCGACGCATTTCTGCGCTCTGCTGCGCTCTAGCATATCCTGCCTGGCACCTGGCAGGCCAGCAATAGTGGTCTCGGCGCATTAGTTTCGGTTACGTTACGTGTGCTTATGTTACGTTTGGTTGGGTTTGAATAATATAGCCTTGACTTTTGCGGTATACACTGCTATTCGGGGGACTTCTGCTCTCTACAGTGACATAACACGTTCTGCCTGGCTCTGGGTAGGCCACCAATATTGGCCTAGGTACGCTAAGTTGAGGTACTCTCCGCCTGGATAGGTTAAGTTTGGTCAAGTTAGGTTAGGGTACGTTTCACCTTTGCTCTATGCACTGCTGTACTGTGGATTCCTGCTCTCTACTGTGCCCTAGTAGACGCTGTTTGGCTCTGTGTGGTCCAGCAATTGCGGTCTCGTCGCGTTAGGTTCACATATGTTACGTGTGCTTATGTTCCGTTTGGTTTTGTCAGGACAACGTAGCCTTGACTTTGCTCTCCAGTGCGCTCTAATATTTCCTGCTTGGCTCTGCGACGGCATCCAATATTGGTCTCGTCACGTTATGTGGTGTTTCACAACGTTTTTGGTAGGTTAGGTTTGGTGAGCAATAATGTGCAATGCGGAGGTCTTTTGCGCACTTCTGTGCTGTAGTATGATCTGCCTGTCTCTGTGGAGGTCAGAAGTAGTGGTCTCGTTGTGTTCGCTTTATCTAGGTCACGTTTGAATATGTTACGCTTGGCTAGCTTAGGATAGGTAACTCCGACTTTGCGATATACGCTGCGAACCGTGCGATTTCTGCGATCTAATATCCTCTAATATGCTTTGCTTGGTTCCACGGAGGCCATTAGTAGAGGTCGCGACAGTTTAAATTGAGTTAGACTACGTTTGGTTAGGTTAGGTTTGCGGCAGCCTAGACTTCTGCGCTATGCATTGCTATTCGTTGGATTTCTGCTTTTTACTGTACTCTAATATGTACTGCTTGGCTCTGGGGATCCCAGCAATATTTGCTTATCACGTTATATCGAGTTACACTATGTTTGGATAGGTTAGGTTAGGTCAGGTTAGGTTAGGGTATCTTCCACTTTTGTGCTTTGCACTGCTATTCGGTAATTTTCTGCTTTCCACTGTGCTCTAACATGTTCTGCTTGGCTCCAGGGAGGCCAGCAATATTGGTCTAGTTACGCTATACTGAGTCACATCATGCTTGGGTAGGTTAGATCAGTACAAGTTATGTTATGGTGTCTTCCATTTAGTGCTATACATTGCTACTCGGCGGACTTCTGCTTTGTACCGAGTTCCAGTATATTCTGCTTGCCTCTGGGAAGGACAGCAATAGGTGTCTCGGCACGTTATGTCGAGTTAGGCTTGCGTATGGTTGGGTTAGCCTTGGATAGCCATCGCTTTTGCACTATACACCGCGATAATATGGATTTCTGCTATCCACTGTCCTCCAATATGTTGAGCTCGCATTCGGGGCGGAAAGCAACTGTGCTCGAAGTACGTTATGTATATTTATGCTACGTTCCGATAGGATGGGTTACATCAGGTTAGGTTAATGTATTTTCTAATTTTGTGCTGTTCACTGCATTGCGGTTGATACATGCATACTACTGTGCTCTGCTGCATCCAGCTTTTCTCTGTGGAGGCCAGCAATAGTGGTCTCGTCTTCTCAGGTTGAGCTAGGTTACGTATGGAAATGTTACATTTGGCTACGTTAGGATAGGCTATTATGTCTTTTGTGCTTTATACTGCTATTCGGTGTATTTCTGTGATCTACTGTGCTGTTCCGTAATCTGGTTTGCTCTGGGAAGGCCATGAACAGTGGCCGTGGAACGTCATATTGAGTTATGCTACTTTCGGTTAGGTCAGATTAGGTCAGGATATGTTAGTACATATACGGCTTTCGTGCTATGAACTGCTATTCGGCGGCCTTCTGCGCTCTACTGTGCTCTAGTATGTTCCGCTTGGCTCTGGGGAGGCCAGCAATATCTGTCTAGGCAGGTTAGGTTTGACTAGGTTTCGTTCCGTTTGGTTAGGTTAGGACTGGTTTGACTAGGATATCATTGACTTCAGTGGCGTCCACTGCAATGCGGCGGATTTCTGCGCACTACTGCTCTCGAGTACCTTCTGCTTGCCTCTGTGGGGGCCAGCGATAGTGGTCTCGACATGTTAGGATGAGATCGGTTACGCTTGGGTATGTAGCGTTTGGCTAGGTTAGGATGGGCCACGTCCACTTTAGTGCTGTACACTGCTATTCGTTGGGTTCCTGCCTTCCGCGGTGCTCTAGCATGTTCTGCTTGACTGCGTGGGGGGAGGGCAGTAATGTTGGCCTCGTCACGTTATGTTGAGATACTCTACGCCTGGTTAGGCTAGTTAAGGTCAGGTTATGTCGCGATATGTTCGACTTTTGTGCTATACACGGCAATGCTGAGGTTCCTGCGGTCTACTACGCTCTAGTATATTCTGCTTGGCACTGGGGTGGCCAGTAATTGTGGTCGCGGACCTTGCGTTGTGTTATATTACGATTGGTTGTGGTACGGTTGGTTATGTTGGTACTGGATTGCTTTGTCTTTCGTGCCATACATTGCAATACGGCGGGCTTCTGAGCTCTGGTGTGCCCCAGAATGGTCTGCGTGGCTCTGTGGAGGCCGGCAACTGTGGTCTCGGCGCGCTAGTTTCAGATGTGTTACACACGATCATGTTACGTTTGGTTATGTTAGGATACGGTAGCCATGAGTTTTGCGCTGTACACTGCTACTCGATGGATTTCTGCTTTCTGCAGCGCTCTAATATGTTCTGCGTGGCTCTGGAGATGCCAGCAACGTCAGTCACGCCACATTAGTTTGGTGAGGTTAGGACTGGATTGCTTAGGCTTTTGCGCTACACACAGCTTTCCGAGGGCACCTGCGCTCCACTGTTCTCTACTATATTCTGCTTGACCCTGGGGAGGCCGGCAATAATGTTTGCGGCACGTTAGGTTGTGATATACTACGTTTAGTTTTGCTACGTTTGGTGAGATTAGGATAGCTTAGTTCATACTTATGTGCCGTACGCTGCTTTCCGCGGATTTTTACGCCCCACTGTGTTCTAATATTTTCTGCTTTGCTCTGGGGAGGCCAGCAGTAGCTGTCTTGGCAGCTCAGGTTGTGTTATCTTACGTTTTGTTTGGTTAGATTAGGACATGTTAGGTTAACACATCTTCGTCTCTTCTGCTATTCACTGCATTGCGGTGGATTTCTGCGCACCGCTGTGCACTATTACATTCTGCTTGTCCCTGTGGAAGCCGGCAATGGTGGCCTCGTCACGTTAGGTTTAGTTAGGTTATGTTTGGGTACGTTACGTTTGCCGAGCTAAGGTTATGCTACCTAAACTTTTGCGCTGTAGATTGCTATTCCGTTTATTTCCGCGCTCTAATGTGCTCTATTATGCTCTGCTTGGCTCAGGGTGACCAGTAATAGAGGTCTCGGTACGTTAGTTTGAGTTAGGTTACGTCTCGTAAGGTCAGGTTGTGAAGGTTCTGTTAGGATTTCTTTGACTTTTGCGTTATACACAGCTATTCGGTGAAATTGTGCTCTCTACATTGCTCTACTATACTCTGCTCAAATCTGGGCATGCAAGCAACTGTTGCCATTGCACGTTAGGTTGAGATATATTACGTTTGGTTTGCTTAGGTTAGGCCAGGTTGTGTTAGGATATCTACGGCATTTGTGCTATTCACTAGAATGCGGTCGATTTCTGCGCTCTGCTGTGCAACAGTACATTCTGCGCGACTCTGTGGAGGCCGGCTACAGTGGTCTCGTCATGTTAGGCTTAGTCAGGTTACGTTAGTGTTTGTTACGTTTGACTAGGTTAGGATACGCTGCACTGATTTTTGTGCTATTCACTGCTACTCGCTGGATATCTGCGCTCTAATGTGCTCTAATATGCTTTGCTTGGCTCCACGGGTGCCATCAGTAGCGGTCGCTGCACGCAGTGTTTTGTTACACCGCGATTGGTTTGATTAAGCTGGGCACGTTTGGTTACGACATCAGCGGCTTTTCCGCTGTACACTGCAATGCGGTAAACTTCAGTGCTGTTCTGCGTTCTAATATACTCAGCTTGGCTCTGGGGTGGCCCGCAATAGTGTCCTCGGCACGATAGTATGAGTTAGGTCACGTTCGGTTATGTTTCGTTTGGTTAGGTAAGGACACGATGGCCTTGACTATTGTGCTATACATTGCTCTTCGGAGGATTTCTGCCTTCTACTTTGCTCTAATGTGTTCCGAGTGTCTCTGGGGAGTCCAGAAATGTATGCCTTATCACGTTATGCTGAGTTGCACTACTTTTGGTTTGGGTAGTCTAGGATAGTTTAGCTTAGGTTATCTTCCACTTTTGTGATTTTCACTGCAATGCGGTGGACTTCTGCACTTTACTGTGCACTAGAATATTCAGCTTGGCTCTGGGGAGGCGAGAAATAGTGCTGGCAGGACGAAAGTTCGAGTTAGGTTACGTTCGTTTATATCACGTTTGGGTGGGTTAGGAAACTATAGCCTAGACTTTTATGCTAAATATTACTATTTGGTGGGTTTCTACTTTCTACTGTGCTCAAACATGTTCTGTTTGGCTTTGGGGAGACCAGCAATGATGGCCTCATCACGTTAAGTTGTGTTACCCTTCGTCTGTTTAGGATAATTAAGGTCATATTATGTCGCGATATGTTCGACTTTTGCGCTATACACAGCAATCCTGTGGATTCCTGCGCCCTACTGTGCTCTAGTATTTTCCGCTTGGCGCAGGGGAGCCCAGCAATTGTGGTCTCGTCACGTTAATGTGTGTTTTGCTACGTTTGGTAAGGTTAGGGCATGATAGTTTATACATTTGTGCTCTGTACAGCCATCCGCGATTCCTGCGATCTACTGTGTTCTAATACCTTCTGCCTTGCAGTGGTGACGAAAGCAATAATACTCTGCGAACGTCGGGTTTAGTAATGATACGTATGTTTGTGTTTCATTTGGCAAGGTTAGGACGCGGTAGCCCTGACTTTTGCGTTATACACTGGTGTTCCGAGGATCTCTGCATTCTACTGTGCCCAGCATCATCTGCTTGGCTCTGGGGAGACAAGCAATATTGTTCTCGTCGTGCTGTGTTGAGCTACACTAGGTTTGTGTAGGATAGGCTAAGTTCGGTTAAGATAGCTTTGACTTTCCTGCCATGCACTGCTATTCGGTTTGCTTCTGTGATCTACTGCTCTCTACTATATTCTGCTTGGCACAGTGGGGGCCGGAGGCGGTGGTCGCGACAAGTTATGTTGAGTCATGCTACCAATGTTTGGGATAGGCTAGGCCAGGTTAGTTTAGGATACCTTCTACTTTTGTGCTATTCACTACAATGCGACGGATTCCTGTGCACTACTGCGCCCTCGTACGTGCAGCTTTTCTCTTTGGGGGCCAGTAATAATGGCCTCGTCATGTTATGTTGCGTTAGGTTGCGTTTGGTTTCGTTACGTTTGGCTGCGTTAGGAGAGGCTACTTTAACTTTTGTGCTATGCACTGCTATTCGGTGGATTTCTGCCCTCTTCTGTGCTCCAATATTTTCTGCTTTGCTCTCGCGAGACCGGCAACAGTGGTCTCGGCAGGTTATGTCGAGTTATGTTATGTTTGGTTAAGTTGGATTAGGTCGGGATGGGTCAGCGTCACTTCGACTTTTGTACTATTCACTATAATGTGTTTGATTTCTGCCTATTACTGCGCCACGGTGTATGGGGCTTATATCTGCGGAGGTCAGAAGTAGTTGCCACGATATGTTATGTTGAGTTATATTTCGATTGGTTATGTTACGATTGTCTTTGCTGGGTTCGTGATGCTTTGACGTTTGTGCTATACACGGCAATGCGTCGGATTTTTGCGCTCTACTGTGTACCAATATCACTGTTTAGCGCTTGAGAAACCAGCAATAGTGGTCTCGGCGGGATAGGTCTGTATACGTTATGTTTGGGTACGTTATGTTAATCTCGGCAGGTTGTCTACCACTTTCGTGCTATACATTTCAATTCGGAGGATCTCTGCGCTCTACTGTGCTCTACTATATTCCGCTTGGCCCTGAGAATGCCAGCAATATTGGTCTCGTCATGTTAGGTTGAGTTTGGTTACGTCTGAGTCTGTTACGTTTGGTTCGGTTAGGATAGGCTACATTGAGTTTAATACTTTAATCTGCTACGTCTCTTTTTTTGCGCTCTACGTCGCTCTACCATACTCTGCTCGACTCTGGGGTACGAGCAGTATTGGTGTTGGCACGTTAGTTTATGCTACGTTTCGTTCTGTTTGACTAGGTTTCGTTAAATTTGGTTATGTTAGCGCTGACTTTGGTACTATAAACTATTATGTGGTGGACTCCAGTGATCTCCTGTGCTCAACTATATTGTGCTTGGCCTTGGCGTGCTTGCAGCAGTGGTCGCGGTATGTTATGATGAGTTGCGCTACGTTCCGTTATGTTGGGTTAGGTCAAGTTAGGTTTGGATGTCTGCGACTTTTGCGCTATTCACAGCAATGCAGTGGATCTCTGCGGGCTGCTGTGCTCTGATACATACCGCTTGATTCTGTGGAGGCCGGCAATGGTGGTCTTGTCATGCTGGGTTGAGCTAGTTTATGTTTGGATATGCCACGTTTGGCTAGGTTAGGATACGCAACTTTGGCTTTTGTTCTTGACACTGCTCTTCGATGGATTCCTGTGATCTATAGTGCTCATCAACTATATTGTGCTTGGCCTTGGCGTGCTTGCAGCAGTGGTCGCGGTATGTTATGATGAGTTGCGCTACGTTCCGTTATGTTGGGTTAGGTCAAGTTAGGTTTGGATGTCTGCGACTTTTGCGCTATTCACAGCAATGCAGTGGATCTCTGCGGGCTGCTGTGCTCTGATACATACCGCTTGATTCTGTGGAGGCCGGCAATGGTGGTCTTGTCATGCTGGGTTGAGCTAGTTTATGTTTGGATATGCTACGTTTGGCTAGGTTAGGATACGCAACTTTGGCTTTTGTGCTTGACACTGCTCTTCGATGGATTCCTGTGATCTATAGTGCTCTACGACATTCTGCTTTGCTCTGTGGAGGACAGGAGCAGCGATCGCGGCACATCACGATTATTTATGCTACATTTGGCTAGGTTAGGTTAGTTCAGGTTAGGATAGCATATCTATGGCTTTAGTGCCATTCGCAGAAAAACCGTGGATTCCTGCGCACTACAGTGCTGTGGTACACACTGCTTGTCTCCGTGGTGGCCAGCAATATTCTTCTCGTCACGTAAGGTTGAATTATGTTACGTTTGGATATACTACGTTTAGCTAGGTTCGGATACGCTACTTGAACTTTGTGCTTTACACCGCTATTCGGTGGGTTCCTGTGATCTACTGTGCTTTACTGCATTCTGCTTCGCTCTGGAGAGAACAGGAGCAGTGGTCACGGCACGTAATGTTTATGTATGCTACATTCGGCTAGGTTAGATTAGTCCAGGTTAGGTTAGCATATCTAAGGCTTTTGCGATACTCACTGCAATGCGGTGGGTTTCTAAGCTCCAATGTGTCCTCCTTCATTCTATTTATCCCTGGGAACGTCAGGAATATTTGTCTCGGCACGTTAGGTTGTGTTACGTTACTTACGGTTAATTCAGGCGACGCTAATTTCGGTAAGGGTAGCTTCGGCTTACGTGGTGTACGGTATTGTTCGGCGGATTTCTGCGATCTACTGTGCTCTAGTATGCTCTGCACAACTCTGCTGTGACCAGCAATAGCTTTTGTTGCACAATATGTTGGGTTATGTTACGTTTGTATAGCGTGGCTCTGTCTTTTGCGTTATACCCTGCTTTTCGGTGGATACCTGCGCTCTACTGTGCTATGCTATACTCTGCTCGACTCTGCGCATGCCAGCTACAGTTGTCGTGGCACGGCAGGTTGTGTTAGGCTACGTTCGGTAATGTCTCGGTTAGTTAGGTTAGGATAGGGCAGCTTTGTCTTTTGTGCTATACACAGATATTCGGTGGGCTTCTGCGATCTACTTTGCTCTAATATGCTCTGCTTGTCTCTGGGGGTGCCAACAATGTTGGTCTCGGCACGTTATGCTGTGTTAGTATACGTTTGGTTGGGGTACGTTAGCCTGGGTTAGGTCTGGATAGCGTTGACTTCCTTGTTATATACCATTATTCGGTGGAATTCTGCGACCTGCTGAGCACTGCTATGCTCCGCTCGATTCCTGGAATGCCAGCGATAGTGGTCGCGGCACGTTACTTTGAGCTATGTTACGTTTGGATATGTACCGATTTGTTAGCTTAGGAAGGGATGGTTTTAATTTCTGTGCTATACACTGCTATGCGGGGGATTCCTGCGATCTACTGTGCTGTAATATGTTCAGCTTTGCTCTGGGGAGGTCAGCAGTTGTGGTCTCGGCACGTTATGCCTTGTTATAGTACGATTGGTATGGCTATGTTAGTTTGGATTTGGTTTGTATAGTTATGACTTTCGTGCTATACACTGGTATCAGGTGGATTTCTGCGCTCTACTGTGTACTATTATTCTCTGACTGGCGCTAGCGAGGCCAGCAATAGTGGTGTCGGCACGTTAAGTTGTGTTATGCTAAGTTGGGTTAGGTTACGTACGGTTAGGATAGGTTAGGACTTCTCTTACTTTTTCCCAATAAACTGCTATTCGGGAGATTTCAGGGTTCTACATTGCCCTGCTATACTCTGCTTAGCTCTCGCGAGGGCAGCAATTGTGGTCTTGTCATGTTAGTTGAGGATATGTTAGGTTAGGTTAGGTTTGGTTATCTACGGCTTTTACGTAATTCACTGCAATGCGGTGGATTTCAGCTCTCTGCTATGCTCCCGCAAATTCTGATTGGCTATGGGGATGCCAGCAGTATTGTTCTCGGCACGTTAGTCTGAGTTATGTTGCCTTTGGACATGTTGCATTTGGTTATGTTGGGACAGGGTAGCTGTGACTTTTGTGCTATAGACTGCAATTCGGTGGATTTCTACCCTCTACGTTGCTCTAGCTTGTTATGTTTGGCCCTAGGGAGGCCTGCAACAGTGGCCTCGGCACGTTAGGATGAGATGGATAACGTTCCGTTATGTTACGTTTGGTTAAGTTAGGATACGGTAGCTTTGATTTTTATGCTATTCACCGCTATTTGGTGGCATTCGGCGCCCTACATTGCTCTAATATGCCCAGCTTGGGTGTGGGGAGGCCTGCAATATTTTTCTCTGCCCGTTGTATTTAGCTAAGTTACGCTACGCTTGGCTTGGTTAAGTCAGGTTATGTTAGGATATATTTGACTTTTGTGCCACAAGCTGCATTGCGGTGGATTACTGCGCTCTACTGAGCTCTAGTATGTTCTGGTTGTCTCTGGGAAGTACAGCAATTGTGGCCTCGGCGCGCTAGGCTTTTTTAGGTTACGCTTGGCTTGGCCAGGTTACGATACGTTTAGAAAGGATACCTTTGACTTTAGTGCTGTACACCGTTATTCGGTGGATTTATGTGGTCTACTGTGCTCGACTGCGTTCTGCTTGGCTCTGGGAAGCCAGCAGCAGTTGTCCCGGCACGTTATGTTGAGCTATGCTACGTTTGGTTAGGTTAGTTTAAGATAGGTTTGGTTAGGGTACATGGGGCTTTTGTGCTATGCATTGCAATACGGTGGATTTCTGCGCTCTGCTGCGCTGTAGTATACTCTGCTTGGCGCCGTGGGTGCCAGCAATACTGGTCTCGGCACGTTAAGTTATGTAATGCTACGTTTGGATGGGTTACGCTTGGTGGGTTTAGGACATGATTGTTTAGTCCTTTGCGGTATTCACTGCTATACGCGGACATTCTGCGCTCTATTGCCCTCTTTGTATATACTGCTTGGACCTGGGGATACAACCTGTAGTGGTCTCGCCATGTTAGGTAGAGTTAGACTCCGTTTAGGTATGTTACGTTTGGCTATGTTGGGACAGGCTACTTTGGCTTTCGTGCTAAACCCTGCTTTTCGGCGTATCTCTGTGATCTACAGTGTCTTAGTATATTCTGCTTTTCTCCGAGGATGCTAGCAGCAGTGTTCGCAGCACGTTATGACGGGTTATGCTACGTGCGCTTAAGTTAGGTGAGGACAGTTTAGGTTAGGGTATCTTCGTCTTTTATGCTATACCATGCTACTCGGTGAATTTCTGCGCTCTACATTTCTTTACTATACTCTGCTCGACTCTGGGGAGGTGAGAAATTGTGGTCGTGGCACGTCAGGTTGAGCTATGTTACGCTTGGCTATGTTATGTTAAGTGAGGTTTGGCTAGGATATCTTTGTCTTTCGCGCTTTAGACTATTATTCTGTGGATTTATGCGCTCAACTGCGCTCTGCTATATTCTGCTTGGCCATTCGGAGGCCAGCCATAGTGGTCGCGGCAATTATGATGAGTTATGCTACGGTTGGTTAGGTTACTTTATCATGGGTTAAGACCGGACAGCCATGACAATTGATCTGTAAACTGCGTTCATTTGGATTTCGGCGCCCTACTATCCTCAATATTTTCTGCTGGACTCTGGTGGGACCAGCAATAGTGGTCGTGGTACGTTAGTTTGTGCTACGTTACGTTTGGTTATGCAAAGTTTGGACACATTACGACAGAGCAGCTGTGACTTTTGTGCTGTAAACCGCTATTCGGAGGACTTCTGCGCACTAGTGCGTTCTAGTGGGCTCTAGTATCATCTGCTTGGCTCTGGTGGGCGCAGAAATATTGGTTTCGGCACGTTGTGCTGAGTTGGGCTACGACTGGGTAGGTTACGTTGTGTCAGGTATAATTTCGCTACCTTTGACTACTTTGTTATACACTGCAATGCTACTAGTTCATTCTGCTTGTTTCTGCGTCGGCCATCAGTAGTGGCCTCGTCGTGATAGGTTGTGATATGGTACGTTTGGATGTTACGTTCTTCTAGGTTAGGAGAAGATACTTTGCCTTTTGTTCTATACACTACTATTCCCTTGATTTCTGCGCTGTAATGTGCTCTAATGTGCTCTGCTTGGCTCTGGTGGGGCCAGCAATAGTGGCCTCAGCACGTTAGGTTGAGTTAGGCTACGTTCCATTAGGTTAGGTTAGGAAGGCTCTGTCAGGCTTTCTTTGGCTTTTGTGCTATACACTGCTATTTGTTGGATTTCTGCGCCCTACGCTGCTCTATTATACTCTGCACGACTCCTGGCATGCGAGCAATAGTTGTCGTGGCACGTCAGGTGGAGTTATGTTACGTTTGGTTAGGTTAGGTTAGGTTAAGTTTCATTAGGGTAGCTCTGACTTTCGTGCTGTACAATGTTATTCCTAGTATTTTTGTGATCTATTGTGCTCTACTACATTCTGCATGGCTCTGGAGAGGCCAGCAATGGTGGTCTCAGCACGTTAGTTTGAGCTATGCTCCGTTCGGATGTGTTACGTTTGGCTTGGTTAGGATAGGATAGTCTAGACTTTTGTGCTGCACACAGCTATCCGCGGAATTCTGCTCTCTACTGTGATCTAGTTTATTCTGCTTGGCTCTGCGGAGGCCAGCAGTATCGGTCTGTACACGTTAGGTTGAGTTTAGCAACGTTTGCTTATGTCACGCTTAGTTAGGTTTGGACAGAATAGCTTAGAATTGTGTGCCATACGCTGCTAGTCGGTGGACTACTGCGCTATACGGCGTTCTAGTAAGTTCTTCCTGACTCAGTGGCAGCCAGTAATAGTAGCCTCGGCACGATAGTTTGAGATAACTTACGGTTCGTTGGGTCACGTTGGCGAGGTTTGGTTATGATTTATTTGACTTTTGTGCTGTACGCTGCTAGGTTGAGTTAGGTTATGTTTGGTTAGATTAGGTTGGGTTCAGTTTCGTTATGATTGCTTCGGCTTTCTTGCTGTACACAGCTTTTCGATGGATTTCTGGGATCTGCGGTGCTCTACAGTACTCTGCTCGACTGCGCGGATGCGAGCAATAGCGGTCGCGGCACGTTAGTTTGGGCTACGTTACGTTTGGTTACGATAGGTTGGGTAGTGTTAGGTTAGGATAAATTCGACTTTTGTGCTACACACTGCTACTTTGTGGACTCCTGCGCGCTTTTGTGAACTACCACCCTCTGCTTGTTTCTGTTCACGACAGGAATAGTGCTCTCGGCACGTCATGTTCAGTTGTGTTACGTTTGGTTGTGTTAGGTAATGTCCGGTCAGGTTACGATATCTTCGAATTTTGTGCTTTAAACTTCACTGCGGCGGATTTCTGCACTCCACTGTGATCGAGTATATTCTGTTTTGCTCTGCGGATGTCAGCAATAGTGTTCTTGGCACGTGAGCTTGAGATATGTTACGCTTGGTTAGGTTCGGTTTGCTTGTGTTAGGTTGTGATACCTTTGACTTTCGTGCTATACACTGCTTTCCTGCCAATATATGTAGATAACACTGCGTTGCTGTACTATCATCCTCTTCTCTCCGGGGAGGCCAGCAATAGTGGTCGTAGCACGTTTCGTTTAGCTAGATTACGTTTGATTGGGTTAGGATTTGTTTAGTTCGGTTAGGATTGCTTCGACTGTTGTGCTATACACTGCTATTCGGCGGATATCTGCGTTCTGCTGTGCTCTAGTATCGTCTGCTTGTCTCTAGGGAAGCCAGCAATAGTCGCCTCGGAACGTTAGGTTAGTTAGGTTACGTTTCTTTATATTACGTTTGGGTAGGTTAGGGGAGGATAGAGTTGAAGTCCTTGCTATAGACTGATATTCCGTGGATTTCTACGATCTACATTGCTCTACTATTCTCCGCTCGACTCTGTGGAGGCCAGTGATAGTTGTCTGGGGCCTTTATGTTCAGTTAGGCTACGTTCGGCTACGTTACGCTAGTTTGGGTTTGGTTGGGATAGATATGACTTTCGTGGTACACTCTGATCGTCGGTGGACTTCTACGCTCTACTGTGTTCTGCTATAATCGGCTTGCCCGCGGGGAGGGCAGCAATAGTGGTCGCGGCACTTTATGTTGAGTTAGCGAATGTTCGACTACGCAGGGGTACATAGATTAACAGCGTATAGCACAAAAGTCGAAGCAACCCTATCCTAACCTAGCCAAACGTAATATAATCGGACGTAACCGAACTAAAACTAACGTGCCTATGACACTACTGCTGGCCTCCCCAGAGGCAAGCAGAATATAATAGGGAACTGTAGAGCGCGGAATCCCGCCGCATTCCAGTATATCGCACAAAAGTCATATCCACCCTATTCTAACCTTACCAAACGTAACATAAGCAGTCGTATCGTAACCCAAACTGACGTGCCACGAAAACTATTACTGGCCGTACGGGAGCTAAGCAGAGTGTAGCAGAGCAGTGTAGAACGATTAAACCGCCCGGATGGCAGTGTATTGCAAAGAAGTAGGGATATCCTAACGTAATCCGACCAAACCTAATCAAATCAAACGTAACAGATCCCAACCTTACATGCCTAGCCTAAAGTTACTGGCCTCCCTACCGTCAAGCATGGCACATTACAGGAGGGTGGAGCGCAGAGGTCCATAGAATGGCAGTGCATTGCATGAAGGTCAAAGAGATCCTAACCTAATGCATACTAACCTAACCTAACCAAACGTAACCTAACACTGCCTAACGCGCCACAATCGCCTTTGCTGGTAACTCCAGAGTCGAGCAGAGTATAGTAGAGCAATGTAGAGCGCAGGAAACCGCCGATGAGCAGTGTAAAGCACAAAAGGCTTACCTAACCAAACGGAACCTAACCTAACGTAACACAGCTAAACCTGGCGTGTCGAGAGCAACATTGCCGCCCTCGCCAGCGCCAAGCAGAGCATACTAGAGCACAGCAGAGCGCAGATATCCAACGAATAGCAGCTTATCGCACAAAAGTCAAAGCTACATTATCCCAAACTAACCAAACGTAACATAAGCAGTCGTAACGTTACCCAACCAGTCGTGCCACGAGAGCTATTGCTGGCTTCCCGAAAGCTAAGCAGAGTATGGCAGAGAAACGTTGAACGCTGTGATCGCACGGATAGCAGTGTATAGCGTAAAAGTCAGAGATAACCTAACCTAATCCGACCAAACCATACAAAATCTAGCGTAACAAATCCCAACATACCGCGCCTAGCACAAAATTGTTGGCCTCCCCAACGCCGATCAGGACATATTAGAGGAGAGTAGAGCGCAGGGGTCTATAG
>NW_016908185.1:0-2190 GCF_001483705.2 Eufriesea mexicana | reverse complement strand
CCTATCCTAACGCAGCCAAGCGTAATATAACCGAAGGTAGCTTAACTCAACCTAACGCGCCTCCGCCGCATTTTCTGGCCACTGCAGAGCAAAGCAGAGCATATGTGTGCACTGCAAATAGGAGGAAGCCACCGAAAAGCAGTGTGCGGCGCAAATGTCAAAGGTACCCTAACTTAACTTATTTAACTTAACCTAACCAATCGTAACACTACCAAACGCAACAGAACACAACCAAACGTGCCGCCACTACTATTGCTTGCCTCCCCATGGTCTAGAACATTAGAGTAGAGCACAGAGGAGGGCAAGAAAGCACCGAATGACTGTGTATAGCACGAAAATCAGAGCTACCCCAGCCAACCTTAACCTAATCTAACCAAACCATGCGTAAACTAACTGAAACTGACGTGCCACGACCACCATTGCTCGCATCTCCAGAGTTGAGCAGGGCACAGTAGTGCAAGGTAGAGCGCAGGAATCCACCGAATAGTAGTGTATACCTCAAAAATCAGAGATACCATGACCAAACATGTCCCAAACTAACCTAAACGAACGTAGCCTAACAAAACATGAGGTTCCGAGGCTAGTATTGCTGGCCTCGCCAAAGCCAAGCAGATCATATTAGTGCAGTATAGAGCGCAGAGATCCACCGAGTGGCGGCGTATGGCACAAGAGACTTAGCTATCCTGCCCTAACCGAACTGAACCTAACGAAACCGAACGCAATATAACTGAACGTAACGAGCAGGGACCTCTGTTGCTGCCCTCCCGAGAGAAAGGCAGAACATATTGGTTCACAGAAGAGTGCAGGATTCCACCGAATAACAGTGCATTGCACAAAAGTCAAAGCGATCCTGTACAAACATATCTTAACCTAACCTAAACCATCGAAACCGTACAAAACCTATCGCGCCACGAATGTTATTGCTGGTTTCTCCTGATTCGAGCAGAGTATAGTAGAGCTATGTGGTGCGTACAAATCCACCGAATAGCAGTGTATAGAACAGGAGTCAACTCATTCATATCCTAACCTATCCAAACTTAATATCGCCGAACGTAGCGTAATTGAATATAACGTGCCGCGAACACTATTCCTGGCCTCCCGAGTGCCAAGCAGAATATAGTAGAGAACAGCCGAGCTCAGGAATCCGCCGAATAGCAGTGTATAGCACGAAAGTCGAAGCTATGGTAACCAAATACAGCCTGACCTGACATACCCTATCGCTGCATAACACAACCTAACGTGCAACGGCCCCTATTGCTCGCCTCCCCGGAGCCGTGCAGAGTATAGTGGAGCAATGTAAAGCGAAGGAATCCATCAGTGTATAGCACAAAAGTCGAATAAGTCCTAACCAAGATTTCCTAACCTATCCTAGCGATAAGTAACACAGCTCAACCCAGCGTGCCAAGACCACTGTTAAGGACCATCCCAAAGCCGAGTTGGACAAATTAGAGCGCAGTAGAGCGCAGAAATACAGCGAATACCAGTGGATGGCTCAAAAGTCTAAACTACACTATCCAAACGTAACCAATTTTGTCATATGCAAACGTAGCCTAACTAAACCATAGGCGCCGGGACCACTATTCCTGGCCTCCCGAGAGCCAACCAGAGAATATTAGAAGGCAGTAGAGCGCAGAAGACGGAGGATAGCAGTGTATAGCACAGATGTCTAAAGTATCCCGTCCTAACCTCTCCAAACGTAACAAAAACAAACGTGGCATATCTCAACTTAAGCTTCCGAGACCACTATCGCTGGCCTCCCGAGAACCAAGCAGAATATACTAGGGCGTAGCGGAGCCCAGAAACACACCGCATTTGTAGTCTACAGCGCAAAAGTCAAACTTGCGCTGACACAACCTGACCTTACCTTACCTATCGAAACGTAGTGTATCTAAGCATAACGTGTCGAGAACAATATTGTTGGCATCCTCAGAGACGGGCAGAGCACATAAGCGCACGTAAGAGCGCAGAAATCTACTGAACAGCAGTGAACAGCGCAGAAGTGAAAGTAGAGAATCCTAACGTAGCCATACGTAGCACATCCAAACGTAAACTGACTCAACCTGACATGACTAGGAAACTATTGCTGACCCTCACAGTGACAAGCAGATTATGCTAGAGCACAGTAGTGCGCCGAAGTCCGCCGCATTTCAGTGAATATCAGAAAAGTCGAAGATATCCTATCACAACCTG
>NW_016908184.1:192976-218406 GCF_001483705.2 Eufriesea mexicana | reverse complement strand
CCAAGTCCAACACAACCAAACTTAACATAACTCAAGCTGACGTGCCGAGAGCATTATTCCTGGTATCCACAGAGACAAGCAATGTGCGACAGCGCATTCAAGAGCGCAGAAGGCTAAAGAATAGCAGTGTGTAGCACAAAAGTCGAAGCTACCCAATCCTAACCTAACCAAACTTACTACAACCGAACGCAACGTAACTCAGCCTAACGTGCCGAGAGCACTACTTCTGACGTCCCCATGGCCAACCAAAGTATACTACAGCACAGTGGAGCGTAGATATCCGCTGTATAGCAGTGTACAGCGCAAACGCCAAAGCTATCCGTACCTAGCCGAATCTAACATAACCTAGTCGAACGTAGCATAGCTCAAGCTAACGTGCCGAGACCAGCATTGCTGGCGTCCCCAGAGCCGAGCAGAGCATATAAGGCAGAGTGGAGTGCAGAAAAGCACCGAATAGCAGTGTATAGCACAAACGTCAAAGCTACCCTGCCCTAACCTAACCAAACGTGACATAACCAAACGTAATAAAACTTTACCTTACGTGCAGAGACCACTACAGCTGCTCTCTTCAGAGACAAGCAGAACATGCTAGAGCGTGGCAGAGCGCAGAAATCCACCGAATTGCAGGGCATAGCGCAAAAGTAAAAGCAATTCTATCCAAACTTAACATAACCTAACCTAACCGAGCGCAGCCTGACTTAACGTAACGTGCGGCGGCCACTATTTCTGAACTCGACAGAGAAAAGCAGAGCATATTAGGGTACAGTAGAGCGGTGAAATCCACCGAAAAGCAGTATGTAGCACGAAAGTCGAAGCTACCATATCCTAACCTAACCGAGCCTAACCTAATCGTACGCAGCCCAACTGAGCCTAACTTGCTAAGCAGAACATAACAGAGCACAGTAGAGCGCAGAAGTTGACCGTATGGCAGTGAATAGCACAAAAGTCAAAGACACCCTATCCCAATCTAACGAAGCGTCACCGACCAAGCGTAACCTAACATATCCTAATGTGTCGAGACCATTACTGCTGCCCTCCTCAGGGTCAAGCAGTACCTATTGGAGGATAGTAGCGTGCAGCATTCCATACAATCGCAGTGCATAGCTCAATAGTCGAAGCTACACCATCCTAACATATCCAAGCTAAGCGGAGCTAAACGTAGCCTAACTCAACCTAAGGCGCAGAGTCCACTACTTCTTGCCTCCCCAGAGCCAAGCAGAATATACTACAGCAAAGTAGAGTGCAGTAATCCACCTCATTGCAGTGTGTAGGAAAAGAGTCAAAGGCACCGTAGCCTAATTTATCCCAACCTAACCATACAAAACGTAACCTATCTCAAAAAAACGTGCCGTGAAGGTTACTCCTGCCCTCACCAGAGACAAGCAGAGCATATTAGAGCACAGTAGAGCGCGGAAATCCACCGAATATCAGCGTATAGCACAAAAGCAGGAGCTACACTGTCCTAACATAAACGAATGTAGCCTAACCAGACATAGCCTAACTCAACCTAACTCAACCTAACTTGCCGAGTCCACCATTGCGGTCATCTCCAGCGCCAAGTAGAGCATATTATAGCTGTGCTATAAGTACAGCGCAGATATCCTCCGAATAGAAGTGTATAGTGCAAAAGTTGAAACTATCCTGACAAAACTTAGCCTGACCCCACCTTCCCGAGCGTAGCATGACTAAACTTTACGTTCAGAGACCACTATTGCTGGCCTTCCCAGAGCCAGGCTGAAAGCATTAAAGTACTGTAGTGAGCCGGTATCCGCCTAACAGAAGACTATAGCTCTAAAGTCAAAGCTATCCTCCCCAAACCTAACCACCCGTAACATAACCAAGCGCAACAAAACTCAACCTAACGTGCCGGGATCGCTATTTTTGCCCGCCACAGAACCAAGCTGGACATACTAGAGCACAGTAGAGCGCAGGAATCCACCGAATAGCAGTGTACAGCACATGAGTTAAAGCTAACCAAACAAATCATAGCCAAACACAACCTAACCGAACGTAACGTGTCTCAACGTAACGTGCCGAGGCAGCTATTGCTAGCCTCCCGAGAGCCAAGCTGAAAACGTTAGTGGAATGTAGAACGCAGAAATCCATAGAACCGCGGTATATAGCATAAAGGTCGAAAGCACCCTACCCTAACATAACCAAACTTACCATAACCAAACGCAACCTATCTCAGTCAAATGTGCCACAAACGCTATTGCAGGCATCTCCAGATTCAAGCAGATACTATATTAGCAACTCGGCGCACCGGTATCGACCGAATAGCAGTGTATAGCACAAAAGTCAAAGACATCATATCCTAACCTAACCAAACTTAACGTAACCGAACGTACCATAACTCTACCTAACGTGCCGACAGCACTATTGCCGGCTTCCTAGAGACAAGCAGAACACACTAGAGCACAGCAGAGCGTAGGAATCCACCGTATAACACTGTAAACCACGAAAGTCGCATCTCTTCGAACTTAACCCGAGCTAACATAACGTAACCGAAAGTAGCCTAACTCAAACTGACGGGACCAGAACACTACCACCGGCCTCCCCAGAGTCGAGGAGGGTATAGTAGAGCAACGTAGAGCGTAGATATCACCGAATAGCCGTGTACAGCGTCAAAGTCTAAGCAACATTATATTAATCTGACCAAACGTAACATAACCGAACGCAACATAGCTCAGGCTAACGTGCCGAGACAAACACTGCTGGCCTGCCCATAGCGAAGCAGAACATACAAGAGCACAGTGGCGCACAAATATGCACCGAATAGCATTGCATGGCACAAGAGTCAAAGTCATCCTAACCAAACTTAGCCCAGCCTAACCTAACCAAATGTAATCTAACTCAAACGAGCGTGCCACTGTCGCCATCGATGGCCTGCCCATAGGCAGGCAGATGCTAATACAGCAATGCATATCGCAGATAACGACCGAAGAGCTGTGTATGGCACAAAAGACAAAGCTTTGCTGACCAACAATGTCTCAAGCTATCCAAGCCAACCGTAAACTAATTCTACCTAGTGTGCCGAGACCACCATTGCTGACCTCCCCAGAGCCTAGCAGAATATACTACAGCACAGCAGAGCGCAGTGTTCCACCGCATTGCCGTGAGCTGCAGAAAGGTCAAAGGCATCCTGACCTCTGCTAACCCAGCCAAGCCTTGCGTAACATATCTAAACGTAACGTGCCCAGAATAATATTCCTGACCTCCTCAGAGGCAAGCAGCACATATTAAAGGAATGCAGAGCCCCGAAGTCCACCAAATAGCGGTGTCCTAACCTAGCCAATCATAGCATAAGCACACGTAACGTAACAGGCAATGACGTGCCGTGGAAGCCATAGCTGGCCTCACGAGAGCTAAGCAGATTATAGCAGAGCTATGTAGGACGTTGGAATCGTCCGAATAGCAGTGTATTGCAATAAAGTAGGAGATATCCTCACCTAAGCTGACCTAACACTGCCTAATCAAACGTATCAAGTCCCAACCTAACGTACCTAGCCCACAATTGTTGGCTTCCCCAACGCAATGCAGGGCATAGTAGAGGTGAGTGGAGCGCAGAGGTCAATATAATGGTAGTCTATAGCACGAAAGTCGAACATATCCAATCCAAACACAAGTAAACCTATCCAAACCAAACATAACATAACACAACCTAACACGCCGCGGCCACCACTTCAAGCATTCCCAGAACAATGCATGGAACATTAGATCACAGTGAAGCGCAGAAGTCCACCGAATTGCAGTGTACAGCGCTAAAGTCATAGCAACCCTAGCCTAATCTAACCAAACACAACGCAACAAAACGTAACGTAGCACAAACTAACGTGCCGCGACCACTATTGCTGGCTTCTCCAAAGCCAAGCAGTGCATATTAGAGCACAGTACAGCGTATAAATCCACCGAATAACAATGTTAACCACGAAAGTCAAATCTATCCAAACCTAATCCAAGCTAATAGGACGCAACCAAACGAAGCCTAACTCAAACTAACGGGCCGAGAACAATATTACTGACATCCCCAGAGACGAGCAGAGTTCATTACAGCAACGTAGAGCGTAGAAGTCCACCGAATAGCTGTGTATAGCGCGAAGGTCTAAGCCATACTACCCTAACCTAGCCAAACGTAACATAACCGAAAGCAACATAACTCATACTGACGTGCCGATAACAATACTTCTTGCCTTCCCATAGCGAAGCAGAATATTCTAGACCACAGTAGAGCGTAGGAATCCACGGACTAGCAGTGTATAGCACAGAAGTCAAAGACACCCCTACCAAACTTAACCCAACCTAGCCTAACCAAATGTAACCTAACTTAACCAAACGTGCCACGATCACCATTTCTGGCCTGCCCAGAGGAAAGCGGATGCTAGTACAGCGAAGCAGAGCGCTGATACCGTCCGAATAGCAGTGTATTGCAAATAGGTAAGGGTTATCCTGTCCTGACCTGTCCCAACATAACCAAATCAAACGTAATATATACCAATCTAGCGTACCCAGCCCACAATCGCTGGCCTCCCAAACGCCAAACAGGGCATATGAGAGGCGAGCAGTGCGCAAGGGTCCATAGAATGGCAGTGTCTTGCACGAAAGACAAAGCTATCCATTCCTAACCTCGCCAAACGTAACCTTACCGAAGGCAGCATTGCTCAACCTAACGTGCCGAGGCCACTATTGCTGGCCACCCCAGGGGCCAAGCACAACATATTAGAGGAGAGCAGGGAGCAGAAATCCATGTAATCGCAGTGTCCAGCCGGAAAGTCAATAATAACCAAACCTAACCCAAACAAACATAACTTAACCTAACGCAGCCAAACTAAACTTAATCGGCCGCGACCACCATTTCCGTCCTTCCCAGGGTCTAGCTTACTAGAGTGGCGCAAAGTGCAGGGCAGGGATCAACTGAGAAGCTGAGTATAGAACGAATATCAAAGCTATCCTAGCCAAACAGAGTCTAGCCTGACCTGACCAAACGCAACCAAACACAGACCAACGTGCCATACCACAATTGCTCGGATACCTAGGGTCAAGCAGTGTACAGTAGAGCAATCTAGATCGCAGGAATCTGGCAAAAAACAGTCTGTACCACCAGAGTCAAAGCAACGCAAACCTAACCAAGCCTAACATTACCTAACCTAACGTAGACTAACTAAACGAGACGTGTCGAGAGCCCTCTTAATGGGCTCCACAGAGCCGAGCACAGTATAGAAGAGCAATGTAGAGCATAAAAGTCCGCCGAAAATCAGTGTATTCCACAAAAGACAGAGGTACCCTGTCCTGCCCTCTCCAAACGTAGTATTACCAAACGCAACCTAACCTAACCTAACGTGCCGCGAACACTATTGCCGGCTTCCCCAAGAACAAGCGGAATTTGATGAAGCACAGTAGAGCACAGAAGTCCAAGGAATAGCTACGTAGAGCACATAAGCCAAAGCTATCCTAACATAACCCAACCAACCCTCACCTAACCAAACGTAAGCTAACTAAACCTAACGTGCCGCGACGAGTATTGCTGGCCTCCACTGAGCGAAACCGGGCATAACAGAGGTGAGTAGAGCGCAGAAATCCAAACAATCGCAGTGTGTATCAGAAAAGTCGTAGCCACCCAAACCTTATATCAGCAAACACAACCTAACCAAACATACCCTATCTCAAACTATCATGCCGAGGCTGCCATTACCGGCTTCCCCAGCCCCATGAAGAGCATACTAGAATACAGTAGAGCGCAGAAATACACCGAATTGCAGTGAACATCTCAAAAGTCAAAACTATCCTATCCTAACCTAGGCACACATAACACAAAGATACATTACTTAACTAAACCGAGCGTGAAACGAAGGCTATTGCAGGCATCCCCAGATTCAAGCAGATGCTATTAGAGCTTTGCAGTGCAAGATATCGACCGAATAGCTGTGTAAAGCACAGAAGTCAAAGCTATCATACCCCAACCTAACGAAATGTATCTTAACCGATCGCGAACTAACTTAACCTAACGTGCCGAAACCACAATTGGTGGCCTGCAGAGAGCAAAGCATAACATACTAGATCACATTAGAGCGCAGGAATCCGCTCAATGGCAGTGCGTAGCACAATAGTCAAAGCCATCCTAACTAAACGTAACCAAACCTAACCTAACCAAACGGAACCTAACCCACCCTATCGTGCCACGACCGCTATTTATGGCCTCCACAGATTCGAGCAGAGTATAGTAGAGGAACGATGAGCGCAGAAATCCACCGGATATAAGTGTATAACACAAACGCCAGTGTTACCCTATACAAATCAAATCAAGCCTAACCAAACGTAACATGACTCTACCTAACGTGCCGGGAGCACTATTGCTGCCCACCCCAGTGTCGAGCAGAGTATGGTACAGCAGAGTATAGGGCAGAAAGACAACAAATAGTAGTTTATAGCACAAAAGTCTAAGATACCCTGACCTAACCAGGCCAAACCTATCCTAACCAAGCGTAGAAAAACTGAACCTTACGTGCCGCGACCACTTCTGCTGGCTTCTCCAGAGCCAAGCAGAACTCACTGGAGTGCAGCAGAACGTAGAATCCCACCGTATAACAGCGTAAACCACGAAAGTCAAATCAATCCAAACCTAGCCCAAGCTAATACAGCGAAACCAATGTAGCCTAACTCATGCAAGCGGGCCTAGAACACTATTACCGGCCTCCCCAGAGACAAGAAGAGTATAGTAGAGCAACGTGGAGCGTAGAAATGCACCGAATAGCCGTGTACAGCGCCAAAGTCTAAGCCATCCTACCCTAACCTGACCAAACGTAACATAACCGAACGCAACATAACTCAAGCTATAGTGCCGGGGCATATACTGCTGGCCTCCCCATACTGACGCAGGACATAGAAGAATACAGTGGAACGCAGATATCCACCGAAAAGGAGTGAATAGCGTAAAAGTCAATGTTATCCTACCTTAACCTAACCGAACGTAATATAACCATGCTCTACATAATACAACCTAGCGTGCCTAGACCACCATTGCTGGCCTTTCCACCGCCAAGCACAACATATTAGAGGAGAGTAGGCCGCAGAAAGCCACAGAATGGCAGGGTATGGCAGAAAAATCAATGCATCCTAACCTGACCCACACTAACATAGCATAACCAAACTTATCCCAACCCGGACTAACGAGCCGCGACCACTATTGCTTGCCTCCCCAAAGACGGGGAGAGTATATTAGAGCAACGCAGAGCGATGAAATCGTCCGAAAAGTAGTGTGTAGCACAAAAGTCATAGTTATACTATCCTACACTAACAAAACGTAACATAACCAAACGTAAGCTAATAGAACCTATCGTGTCGCGACCACCATTGCTGGCCTCCTCAGAGCCACGCAGAACATATCGGACGAGGGTAGGGCGCTGAAGTACATAGAATCGCAGTGTATAGCGGAAAAGTCAAAGCTGTCCAAACACATCCCATACCAACCAAAGCTACCCGATCGCAATCTAGCTCAACGTAACATGCCGCGACCACAATTTCTGCCCTCCCCAGAGCAAGGCAGAGCATATTAGAGCACAGCAGCACCGAAAAATTCACCGAATTGCAGTGTATAGCACGAAAGTCAAACCTACACTCTCCTAACTAGACCAAATATAACATAAACAAACGTAACGTAATCACACCATTGGTGCCACGATCACTTCTGCTGGCCACACCACATCCAAGCAGAGTATAGGAGAGCAGCGTAGGACGCTGGAATCGAACGAATTGCGGAGTATAGCACAAAAGTCGAAGGTATCTAATCCTAACATGACCGAGCGTAACGTAACTAATCGTAACATAACGCATCATAACCTGCCGAGAACACCATTGTTTGCATCTCCAGAGCAAAGCAGCGAATAATAGTTCTCAGTAGAGCGCAGAAAACCACCGAACATTAGTGTATAGCTCATAGATCAAGGCCATTCCAACCAGGCCAGGCCTAACCTTACCCAACCAAACGTAGCATAGCTGAACCGAGCATGCCACGACCATTACTGCGGGTCTCCCCAGGGCCACGCAGAACGTATTAGAGCACAGCAGTGCGCTGCAAACCAACGAATAGCAGTGTACGGCACAGGAGTTGAAGCTATTCTTTCCTAACCTAACCAATCGCAACACAACCAAACGTAACTGAACACAAAGAAGCATGCCGAGACCACTGTTGCTGTACTACCCATGCCAAGCAGAGCATATTACAGCACGGTAGTGCGCGGAAATACACCGAATAACAGTATACAGCACAAAAATCGAAGCTATCCAATCATAACCTGACCAACCGTAACACCGCCGAGCGTAACCGTGCTCAAACTAGCATGCCGCCAACACAGAATGCTGGCCTCCGCGGACAGGCAGAGTCCAGTGGTGTAATGCAGAGCGTAGAAATCGATCGAACAGCAGCGTATAGCACAAAAGTCACATCGACCCCAACCAAGCCTAACCTAACCTAGCCATGCCAAACCTATAATAATTCAACCTAACGTGCTAAAACACAGTTGCTGGTATGCCCAGAGCCAAGGAGAACATATTAGAGCACAGCAGAGTGCTGAAATCTGCGGTATGCGGTGTATACGACGAAAGTCAAAGCTATCATATCCTAACCAGGCCAAACATTACTTGTCCTAGCGTACACTAACGCAGCCTAACGTGTCGAGATCACTGCTGTTGCCATCGCCAGAGCCAAGCAGAACATATTAGAGCACACTAGAAATCAGAAATCTGTCGAATACCTGTGTATCGCGCAAAAGTCAAGGCTATAGTGTCCTAACTTAGCCGAAAGTAAAGTAAACATACACAACATATCTGATCCTCACGAGACGAGAACACCATTACTGACCACCGTAGTGCCATGCAAAATGTACCAGAGCGCAGTGGAGCGCAGAAATCCAACTCATTGCAGTGCATAGCACAAAAGTGGAAGATACCCTTACATAGCCTGACACAAGCAAGCGTAACCAAACGTAGTGTAACTCAAAATAACGTATTGAGACAAATATTTCTTGGCTCCCCAGAGCCGAGCGGAACATACTACAGCGCAGTAGAAAGCAGAAACCCACCGAATAACAATGTATAGCACAAAAGTCAAACATATCATGACCCAACCTGACCTTACCATATCTTATCCAAACTTAGTGTAAGTAAACAAGACGTGACGCGACCCGTATTGCTGGCCTTTCGGAAGCCAGGCAGAGAATATTAGAGCACATTGGAGCGCAGAAGTCCCCCGAATAACAGTGAGCAGCCCAACAGTCTAAGTAGCCTTTACGAACCTAGCCAAACGTAACATATCTAAGCGCAGCATAACAAAATCTATCATGACGAGACCACTATTGCTGGCCTCTAGATGGTCCAGCAGAAGGCAATATAGCACTGTGGAGCGCAAAAATTGACCCCATTGCAGTGAATGGCGCAAAAGCCGAAGGTATCCTATCCTAACCTTACCTAACCGAACCTAACCAAACGTGGCATCGCTCGACACATCGTGCCGTGACCACTGCTGCTGGCCTCCCCAGAGCCGAGCAGAATGAAGGAGAGCACAGCATGTCACAGAAATCCACTGAATAACAGGGTATAGCGCGAAAGTCAAAGCTATCCTAACCAAACTTAACCTAACCTTACCTAACCAAACGAAACATAATACAACCTGACGTGCAACGACCACAATAGCTCGCCGCCCCAGAGTCGAGCTGTGTGTAGCAGAGCAATGTGGAGTGCTGGAATCCACCGAATAGCAGTGTATAGCACAAAAGTCAAAGAAATCCTTCCCGAATCATCCTAACCTAACCAAGCGAAACGTATCGTAACTCGGTCCGACGTGCTGAGACCGCTATTGCTGGCACCCCAGAGCAAAGCAGAGTATACTAGAAAACTGCAGAGCGTAGGAATCCACCGCAATGCATTGTACAGCACAGAAGTCAGACGTATCCTGTCACAAACTGACCTTGCGTAACATATCGGAACGAAGAGTAACTCAACATAACGTGACGGGACCAATATTGATGGCCTCTCCGGAGCCAAACGGAACATATTAGGGGAGAGCATATCGCGGAAATCCATAAAATCGCAGTGTATAGCAGAAAAGTCAAAGCTACCTACACCTAGCCCAAACTAACGTGGCCTAACCAAACATAGCTTATCTCAACCTATCGTGGTGCAACATCTACTGCAGCCGCCCGCCCCCCTCGAAACATGCAGAATATGCTAGAGCACAGTAGAGGGCAGATATCCACCGAATAGCACTGTACAGCACAAAAGTTTAAGCTATTCAACCCAACCCGACGCGTACACTATTGCCACCCCCCCCCCCGAGGCCATGCAGAGCACACTAGCAGAGAGTACAAAGCAGAAATCCATAGAATCGCAGTGTATATCAGAAAAGCTAAAGCTACATAGGCGTAACCTAAATCAATAGAACATAGCCAAACATCGCCTAACTCAGGCTAATGTGCTGAGACTGCTATTGCTGCCCTCCCCAGTGCCAAGCATGTCATACTAGAGCACACTACAGCGCAGTAAGCCACCGAAAAGCAGTGTAGAGCACAAAAGATGAAGCCATCCAAACCAAACTTAGCCTAACTCAACCTAGCCGAACGTAACGTGACTCAACATAACGCGCGGAAACCACTATTGCTGGCCTTCCCACAGCCAACCTGTGAATACTAGAGCACTGTAGGGCGCAGAAATCCACCTAATACCAGACTATAGCTCTAAAGTCAAGGCTGTACTCTCTTAACCTAACCCATCGTAACATAAACGAAAGCAACATAACTGAGCCTAACGTGCCGCCACCACCATTGCTGGCCTTACCAGAGCCAAGCAGAACACACTATTGGAGAGTAGATTGCAGAATTCCATAGTTTCGCAGTGTATATCTGAAGAGTCAAAACTACCCAAACCTAACCCAAACCGACAGAACATAACCAAGCATAGCATAACTCAACCTAACGTGCCGAGACCGCTATTGCTGCCCTCCCAAGCGCCAAGCGGGACTTACTAGAACACAGTTGTGCGCAGATACCCACCGAATAGCAGTGTGCAACACAAAGGTCAAAGTTATCCTATCCTATCCTAGCCAAACCTAGCACACCCAAACGTAACCTAACACCATCTAACGAGCCGAGACCAATATTTTTGGCCTCCCCATCGCTAAGCAGAACATATTGGTGTAAAATGGAGCGTAGATGTCAATAGAATGGCAGTGTATAGCAGAAAGTTCAAAGCTTTTCAAACATAACCTATGCTAACATAACCTAACCGAACGGAACATAAATTAACATAACGTGTCGCGGCCACTATTTCTGGCCTCCCCAGGATAAAGTAGGTCATATCAGAGCACGGTAGAGCGGAGAAATCCAACGAATATCATTGTATAGCGCAAAAGGTATAGCTACCCTGTCCTAGCATAGCCAATCGTGACAATACCAAAAGTAACCAAGCTCAACCGGACGCACAGCCGCCATTTTTGCCAGCCACCCCAGGGCCAACCGCGACAGATTAGATCACAGTAGAGCGCAGAAGTCCACGGCATTGCAGTGCATAGCGCAAAAGTGGATGGTACCCAAACACTAACCTGACCTAACTTAGACGAACCAAACGTAGCATAACTCAGCATAACGTGTCGAGACAAGTATTGCTGGCTTTCACAGAGCCAAACAGAGCATATTGCTGCACCGTAGAGCGCAGAAATCCACCGAATGGCAATGTGCAGCACAAACAGTGAAAGCAATCCTAACCTAACCTAGCCAAGCGTAACATAACCAAACGAAACTTCACCCAACACAATATGCCGAGACCACTATTTCTGGCATCCCAGGGTTCCAGCAGATTATAGTAAACCTATGTTGATCGCAGTAACCCACCGAATAGCAGTGTATAGCACAAAAGTTCAAGCTATACTAAGACAACCTGACCAAACCTAACTTAAGCGAGGTAGCATATTTGAACGCAAGGTGCCTCTCCCACTGCTTCTGGCCTACCCAGAGTCACGCAGAGTATAGTAAAGCAGAGTAGATCGCAGGAAATCACCGAATAAGTGTGTACAGCTCGAAGTCAAGGCAGTACTAACAAAACTTAGTATAACCTACCCTAATCATACGTAACCCCACTAAACCTAAACTGCAGCGGCCCTATTGCTGGCCTCCCCAGATCCAAGCGGAACATATTAGAGGAGAGTGGATCGCAGAAATCGATAAAATCGCCGTGTACAGCAGAAAAGTGTATGGTATCTATACCTGTCCCAAGCCAACGTGACCTAACCACACAGCCTATATCAACATAACGTGCCGCCACCACTATTGTTGGCGTCCACATGGCCAAGCAGAATGGAGCAGAACACAGTACATCGCAGGAATCCACCGAATATCAGTGTATTTCACGAAAGTCAAAGCCATCCTAATCAAACTTAGCCTAACGCAACCCAACCGAAAGTAACAAGTCTTAACATAACGCCCCGAGACAGCTATTGCTGGCCACCCATGGGGCAAGCAGAACATGCTAGAGCACACTAAAGAGCGGAAGTCCACCGGATAGCAGCGTACAGCACAAAAGTCGAAGCTATCCAATCCTAACGTATCCATTCTTAAAATAGCCAAACGCAACGTAACTTAACCTAGCGTAACCAGACCACCATTGCTGGCCTCCACAGAGCAGAGGAGAACCTGCTAGAGGACAGTAGGGTGCTGAGGTCAATAGAATCCCAGTGCACAGCACAAAAGTCGTATCCATCCACACCTAACCCATGCTAACATAACCTAACCAAACGTTGCCTACCTCAACTTAAACTGCCGCAGCCACTATTGCTGGCCTTCCCAGGGCCGATCAGAATGTAACAGTGTCCAGTCGAGCGCAGAAATCCACCGAACATTTGTGTATAACACGAAAGTCAAAGCTACCCTTACCGAACTTAACCTAGTCGAAACTGAACTAACGCAACCTTACTCAACCTAACGTACCGAGACCAATATTGCTCGCATTCCCATGGCCAAGCATAACACAGTGGAGCAGAGTACAGCGCAGAAGTACTCCGAACAGCAGTGTGTAGCACGAAAGTCTAAGTTAACCTGACCGAGCTTCACCCAACGTAACATAACACAACCTAACGTGCCGACGCTACTACTGCTGGCCTCTACAGACCCAAGCGAAAAATATTAGGACACAGTAAAGTGCAGAATTCCGCGGATAGGAGTGTATAGCACCAAAGTCTGGACTATCCTCTCCTATCCTCCCAAGCGTAACATAACCTAACGCAGCATAACCCAAACTGACATGCGGCTACAACTGCTCCTGGCCTCTCAGGAGCAAAGCAGAATGTAGTATTGCACAGTCGAACACAGGAATCCACCGAATAGCAGTACATAGCACGAAAGACGAAGCCATCCTAAACAAACTTAACCCAACCTAACCTAACCAGATGCAAACTAACTCAACCAAACTTGCCGCGGCCGCTATTTTCGCCTCCCCAGGGTCGAGCAGAGAATACTAGAACAATGTAGAGCGCAGAAGTCTACCGAATGGCAGTGTATAGCACAAAGTCGTAGACATCCTAACCTAACCTGGCATAACCTAACATAACCGCTCGTAGCGTAACTCAATATAACGTGCCGCGACCGCTATTGTTGACCTCCAAGAATCGAGCAGAGTATATTAGAGCAATGTATAGCGCGGACATCAACCGAATAGCAGTGTGAAGCAGAAGAGACAAAGAAATCCTATCGAAGCCTTCCTAACCAAGCCAACGAAACTTAACACACATCAAGCTGACGTACCGGAAGTACTATTGTTTGCCGCCCCAGAGACAAGTAGAACCTATCAGAGCACAGTACAGCGCAGAAATCCAACGAAATGCAGAGCATAGCAAAAAAGTAAAAGCAGCCATAGCCAAACTTAGCCTAACCAAGCCAAACCGAACGCACCATAACACAGCATAACGTGCCGAGACCACAATTGCTTGCCTTCCCTATGCCAGGCTGAACATTCCAGAGCACTGTAGTGCGCTGAAATCCACCGAACAGCAGTGTACAGCACAAAAACTAAATCCATCCTTTCATAACGTAACAAACCGTAACATAACTCAAAGTAACGTGCCGCGACCACTATTGCTGGCCACCCCAGGTTCGAGAAGAGTATAGTTGGTCACAGTAGAGCGCAGAATTTCACCGAATGATAGTTTATAGCACGAAAGTCAAAGCAATCGAAACCTGACCTAACCAAACGCATCACATTCAAACGTAACATATCTCAGGCTATCGTGCAGAGAACGCTACTGCTGGCCTTCCCAAAGCGGAGCAGGACATACAAGGGCACACTAGAGCGTAGAAATCCACCGGATAGCAGTGTGCAGCACAAGCGTCATTGCCATCTCAGCCAAACTTAACATACACTGACAAAACCAAACGTAACCTAGCTCTACCGAAAGATCCGCGACCACTATTGCTCGTCTCCCCAGCGAGAAGCAGATCGTATCAGATCACAGCAGATAGCAGAAGTCGAACATATAGCAGCGTATAACACAAAAGTCGGAGCTAGCCTATCCTAGCATATCCAAAATTAGGAAAACCAAGCGCAATCTTACTCAACCTAACGTACCGAGACCAATATCGCTCGCATTCCCATGGCGAAGCGTAATACAGTGGAGAAGAGTACAGCGCATAAATGCTCCGAACTGCAGATTATAGCACGAAAGTCTAAGTTAACCTGGCCGAGCTTGACCCTACCTAACCTAACCAAACACAGCATAACACAACGAAACGTGCCGAAACAACAATTTCTGGCCTCCACAGACCCAAGCGGAAAATATTAAGACGCAGTAGAGTGCAGAATTCCGCGGATAGGAGTTTATAGCGCCAAAGTCTGAACTATCACGTCCTAATCTCCCAAACTTAACACAACCTAACGTAGCATTCCTGAACGTAACGCGTCGATACCACAGTTGCTGGCCTGCCCAGAGCCAAGAAGAAAATACTAGAGTACAGCAGAGTGCAGAGATCCACCGCATTGCAGTGTATTGCACAAAAGTCACACAAATCCTGACATAACTTGGCCAAACCTGACCAGCACAAACGTAGTTTAGCCCAACATAACGTGACGAGACGAACATTGCTGGCGTCCCAGAGCGAAGCTGAGCATACCAGAGCAGATGAGAGCGCAGAAATACACCGAATAGCAGTGAATAGCACAAAGGTCAGGGTAGCCTATCCTAACCTAGCCAAACGTAGCATGTCCAATGGTAGCATAACCCAAACTAACATGACGGAACCACTAGTGCAGGCCTCCACAAAGGCAAGCAGAATATACTATAGAACGGTATAGCGCAGACGACCACCGCATTGCAGTGAAGAACACAAGAGCAGTTGACACGGTAGCACAACCTGGCCTAGCCTAACCTAACCGATCATAGCGTATCTCAACATAACGCTCAGCGACCGTTGCACCTGGCGTCCCCATAGCCAAGCAGAACGTAGTAGAGAGCATTAGATCACAGAAATACACCGAATAACAGTCTATAGCGCGAAACACGAAGCTAGCCTCACAATACATGTCAAAACCTAACCTAACGTAACGTAACGTAACCCAACCTAACGTGACAAGACCATAATTACTGGCCACACTAGTGCCAAGCAGAGCACATTACAGCACACTAGAGCGCAGAAATACACCGAATAGCAGTGAATAGCACAAAAGTCAAAGTAGCCTATCCCAACTTAGGCAAACGCAACATACCGAAATGTAACATGGCTCAACCAAACATGAGGATACCATTATTGCTGGCCCCCACAGATACAAGCAGAGTATACTAGAGCACAGAAATGTACCGCAATGAAGTGAATAGCAGACAAGTCGAAGATATACTAACCTAACCTAACCTAACCTAACCAAACGTGGCGTCGCTCGACATTACGTGCCGCGGCCACTGCTCCTGTCCTCCCCGTACGATGGCAGAATACAGCACAGCACGACAGATCTCAGTAATACGGCGAGTAGCGGGGTATAGCACGAAAGTCGAAGCTTTCCTGTCCAAACATAGCCTAACCTAACTTAACCAAACATAACACTGCTTAACGTAACGAGCAACGCCCACTATTGCTCGACTCGCCTGATTGGAGCAGAGAATAGTAGAGCACTGTTGAGTGCAGGAGCACACTGTATAGCAGCGTAAAGCACAAAGGTCGAGGACACCGTAACAAAACCTGGCATAACCTAACAAAGTCTAACGCAGCATAACTCAACGTAACGTGCGGCGACCGCTATTTATGGGCTTCGTGGAGACAAGGAGAGCATATTGGAACATATTATAATGCAGGGATACACCGACCTGCAGCCTGGAGCACAAAAACCGTATATAAGCTAACCTAAGCTGACCTAAGTCAACCTAACCAAACGTAGTTTAACGCAACGTGACGTGCCGCGACCTCTATTGCACGCCACCCAAGGGTCAAGCGGAGTATAGTAGAGCACAGTAGAGCGAAGGAATCCACCGAACAGCAGTGTACAGCACGAAAGTCAAAACTCTCCTATCCTAACCTTCCAAACTTTACGTAAGCAAACGTAACATAACCTAACCTAACTAGACGAGTACTCTATTGCTGCCCCCAAGCGCCGAGCAGGGCATATTAGTGCAATCTTGGGCGCAGAAATCCACAGAATAGCAGCTTTTAGCACGAAAGTCAATGCCACCCTATCCTAACAATCCCAATCGTAACATAACCGAACGCAACATAATGCAACCTAACGTGGCGAGACCACCATTGCTGGCATCCGCAGAGCCATGCAGAGCATACTAGAGCACACTAGGTCGCAGACATCCACCAAGAAGCAGCGTTCAACACAAAAGTCAGCGCTACCACATCCTAACATAACCAAACGTGGCGTAGCCGGAAGTAAAGTAACACATTTCAATGTGCCGAAACCACCATTGATAGCCACCACAGAGCCAAGCAGATCATACTAGAGCAATTTAGATCACGGAAATCCATCAAATAGGAGTGTATAGCACAAAAGTCAGAGCTACCCCTCCTTACCTAACCAAACGAAACATAAGCAAACGTAACGAAATTCAACCCGACGTTGCGAGACAGCTATTGCTGCTATCCCCAGAGCCGAGCAGAACATACTAGAGCGCAGTATAACGCAGAAATCCACGGAAGAACAGTGTATAGCACAAAAGTCAAGGATACCCTACCCTGACATAGCCAACTGTAACATTGCCAAACGTAACATAACCAAACCAAATGCGACGTGACCATTACTGCTGATCTCCACAGAGACAAGCAGATCATGTTCGAGGAGAGTAGAGGTCAGAAATCCTTAGTATCCCATTATACACCAGAGAAGTAAAATTTATTCGCACAGAATCCGAACTAACGTAACCTAACCAAACGTAGCCAAGCTCAGCTTAACGTGCCGCGACCGCTATTGCTGGACGTCGCAGGGACAAGCAGGATATAGCAGTGCAGGGTGGAGCGCAGAAGTAGACCGTATAAAAGTGTATAGCACGAAAGTCAAAGCAATCGTATCCAAAGGTAACCGCACGGAGCATAGTCGAACGTAGCATAACTGCAACTAACGTGTAGAGACCACTGTTGCTGGCTTCTCCATGATCAAGTAGAATATGGTAGAGCACATTAGAGCGCAGAAACCCAACGAATAACAGTGTGTCGCACGATAGTCAAGGTTACTCTTTCCGAACTTGTCCCATTATAGCGTAACCAAACTCAACATACCTAAACCTTACGTGCCGAGACCACTATCTCTTGTCTCCCCATATCCAAGCAGAATATACTAGGACACAGTAGGGAGGTGAAATCCTCCGAAAAGCAGTGCGCTGCACGAAAGGCGAAGCTACCCCATCCAAACCTGAGCAAGCTTTACGCAAGCAAACATAACATAACTCTACCTAACGCGACAGGATTTCCATTGCTGCTCTCCCCAAAGCCAGGCAAAACATAGTAGAGGAGAGGAGGGCGAGGAAATCCATGGAATCGCAGTGTATATCACAAAAGGCAGAGCCACACAATAGTAACATGGCCAAACGTAGCATAGCCCAGCGTAACCGAACTCACCACCGCGACGATGACACCATTGCTGACCTCCCCAGAGCCAAGCAGAACATACTACAGTAAAGTAGAGGGCAGATATCTAGCACATAGCAGTGTATAGCCCAACAGTCCATGCCACCCATTCCAAGCCCAAGGAATCTTGTCATGACCGTACGTAGCCTAACTCAACCTAATGTGTCGCGACCACTATTGCTGGTCTAAGCAGAGGCGAGCGAAACATAGCAGAGGAGAGTTGCGCGCAGGAATCAATAGAACCGAAGTATACAGCAGAAAAGTCGAAGCCATCCAAAGCAAACCCAAACTATCGTAACATAACCGAACGTGTCATAACTCTACATAACACGCGGCGACCTCAATGGCTGGCCTCTACACGCCCAAGAAAAGTGAAGCAGAGCACAGCAAAGCATAGAAGTCCGCCGGAAAAGAGTGTATAGTACGAAAGTCAAAGCTTTCCTAACAGAACATAGCACAACCTAACCTAACCAAACGTATCCTAACGTAGTCTGTAGTGCCGATACCACGATTGCCGGCCTCCCCAGTTCCAAGCAGAAAATATTAGAGCACAGTACAGCGCAGAAGTTCACCGGACAGCTGTGTATAGCACAACATTCAATGCTATCATATCCTAACATATCCAAACGTAACGTACCCAAGCGTAACCTAAGTCAACATAACGTGCCGATAGCACAATTGCAAACCTGCTCAGAGCCAAGCAGAGAATAGTGGAGCACAGAAGATCGTAGATATCCACCGAATAGCAGTGTATAACGCAAAAGTCAGGTCCATCCCGATCAAATACAACCTAACTTAACATAGCCGGACGTGACCTGGTTCAAGCGAACGGGCCACGGTGGCTACCGCTGGCCTCCCCAGAGACAAGCGGAGTGTACAAGGGCACAGAAGAACGCAGATATCAAACGAATAACAGTGCACAGCACGGACGTAATGGTCATCATAACCAAAAGTGGCCTAACCTAACCTAACCGAACGTAACATGTCCCGACCTAACGGGCCACGACCACTATTGCTACCCTCTCAACGGCCGAGCGGAACGTATTAGAGTTGAGTCGAGCGTGGAAGTCCATATAATCGCTGTGTACAGCAGAACAGTCAAAGCTACCCAAACCTAACACAAATTAGCTTTGCCTAACCAAACCTAGCTTAATTCAACATAACGTGCCGCGACCACTATTGCTGTCCTCTGCAGGGCAAAGCAGAATGTAGTAGACCACATTAGAGCACAGAAATCTCACGAAGAGCAGTGTATTGCACGAAATTCAAAGCTGCCCTGACCGAACTATACCTAACCTAACCTAACTAAACGCAATATAACTCGACCTATCGTGCCGAGAAGGATATTGCTGCCCTCCGCAGAGCCTAGCAGCAAACATTAGAGCACAGCAGAACGCCGAAAGTCTGTGTACAGAACAAAGGCCAAAGCTTTCCTATCCTAACAGTACCAAACGTAACGTAACGGATCGCATCCTAACTCAGCCTATCGTGCCTAGGCCACAATTGCTGGCATCCACAGAGCCAAGCAGAACATAATAGAGCACAGCAGATCGCAGAAATGCACATGATAGCGGTGTATGGCACAAAAGCAGAAGCTATTCTATCCTTACATATCCAAGCGTTACATAAGCAAACGTAACCTAATAAAACACAACGTGACGAGACCACTATTCCTGGCCTCCCCACAGCCAAGCAGAATATACTGGAGAAAAGCTGGGCACAGAAATCCACGGAATAACAGTATAAAGCGCAAAGGTCAAAGCTACCGTATCCCAACCAGACCAAACGCAACGTAACCAAACGTATCCTAGCTCAACCCAAAGTGCAGAGACCTCTATTGCTGGCCTCCACAGGGACAAGTAGAATACAGTAGACAACAGTAGAGTGCAGAAATCCACCGAATAGCAGTGTGTGGCAAAAATATCAAGGCTACCATATCCTAGCATAACCAATAGCAACTAGACCAAACGCAACATATCTCAAACTGACGTTCCGCGACAACTATTGCAGGCCTGCCCATTGCCAAGCGGAATATACAGGAGAAAGGTACAGCGCAGAAATCCACCGAAAGGGAATGCACTGCACGAAAGTCGAATATATCCTATCCTGACCTATCCAAGGTTGACGTAACCCAAAGTAACATAGCTCGAACGAACGTGGCGAGACTACCATTGCTGGCCGCCCCAGTCTCGAGCAGGACGCAGTCGAGGAAAGTAGCGCCCAGAAATAGATTAAATCGCAGTAAACAGCAGAGAATTGAAGGCTATCCAAACGTAACCCAAACAAACATACCCAAACCAAATGTAGCCTGATTCAACCTATCGTTCGGTGACCACCATTTCTAGCTTCCCCAGAGCCAAGCAGGTCGTACTAGTGCACAGTAGTGCGCAGATATACACCGAACTACAGTGTATAACATAAAAGCCACAGCTGTATTATCCCAATGTATCCAATCGTCACGTAGGCGAACGTAACATGTCTCAACACAACGTGCAGAGACCACTGGTGCCGGCCACCACGGGACCAAGCAGAATGTTGTAGAGCACAGTAGGGCGCAGATATGCAACGAATAACAGTGTATAGCACGAAAGTCAAAGCTACCCTTACAAACCATAGCCTAACCTTACCTGACCAAGCGTAACCTAATACAAACTAACGTGTCCAGACCACTATCGCTGGCTTCGACGGAGACAAGCAGGAAATATTAGAACTCGGTAGAACGCAGAAGTCCACCGAATAGCGGTGCATAACACGAGAGTCAAAGCTATCATTACCGAACTGGACACAGCATAGCCTGCCAACACGTAACATAACACAACCTTACGTGCCGACTATACCATAGATGGCCTGCCCAGATCCAAGCAGAAAATATAACAGCATAGTAGTGCGCAGGAATCCTACGAATAGCTGTGTACAGCACGAAAGTCAAAGCTCTCATATCCTAACCTTACCAAACTATACGTAAGCATACGTAACGTAACCCAACCTGAGGCGAGTCCGCTATTGCTGCCCCCAAGTGCCGAGCAGAGGGTATTAGTGCAATGTAGGGCGCAGAAATCCACAGAATAGCAGTGTATAGCACAAAAGTCAATGCTATCCCATCCTAACCTTTCCAATCACAACATAACCGAACGCAACATAATTGAACGCAACGTGGCGAGACCACTACTGCTAGCCTCTCCAGAGCCAAGCAGAATACGGAAGAGGACAGTAGGGCGCAGGATTTCGTCGCATTGCAGCGTAGAGGACAAAAGTCAGAGATATCCAAGCCATTCCTGATCCTACCTAAACAGACCAAACGTTGCCAGCTAAAGATAAAGGACCGAGGCCAGCATTGCCGGCGTCCCCAGAGCCATGCAGAACATGCTAGAGCACAGTAGAGCGCTGAAATTCACCGAGTATCAGTGAAGAGCACGGAAGTCAAAGTAGCCCCTCCTCACCTTGACAAACGTAACACACAAAAACGTATTATAGATCAAACAAACATGACGAGACCACTATTGCTGGCGTCCACAGACACAAGCAGAATGTACTATAGCACGGTTGTGCGCAGAAACCAACCTCATTGCTGTGAATTGTACGAAAGTCGGAGGCACCCTAACAGAATCTGACCTAACCAAACATAACGGAGCGTACCACAGCTCTTTGCAACGTGCCGCGACCACTACTCCTGCCCTACCCATAGCAAAGCAGATTTAAAGAGCAGAGTATGTCACAAAAATCTGCCGAAAAGCAGTTTATAGCACGAAATTCAAAGGAGCATGCCCTAACACAGCCAAACGTGACATGCCCAATCGTATCCTAGCTCAATCTAACAGGTCGAGGCCATAGTTGCTGGCCCCACATAGACAAGGAGAATGTACTAGAGCGCAGTAGTGCGCAGAAATCAACGGTGTTGCAGACTACGACACAAGAGTCGAAGCCAACCTAACCAAACGTAACCGAACCTAACCTAACCAAACGAAACCTAACATTGTCTAACCAAACGTAACATATCCAGACCTATCGTGCCACCGCCTCTATTGCCGGTCACGCCAGGTGCGAGCGGAGCATAGTAGTGCAATGAAGAGCGCGGAAATCATCCTGTTGTAGTGTATACCACAAAGGTCAAATTCAGCCTTTCATAACTTAACCAAACGTAACGTAAACAAACGTAACCAAAATCCTCGTAACATGCCGAGTCCACAATTGCCGCACTCCTCAGTGAAAACTGGACGTATTAGAGGAGAGTAGAGCGCAGAAGTCCATAGAATCTTAGTGCAAATCACAACAGTCGAAGCTACCATATCCTAACATAGCCAAATGTAACATAGGCAAAGGTACCTTACCTCAATATAACGTGCCGAGACCACAATTTCTGGTCTCCCCAGAGCCAAGTAGAACATATTAGAGGACAGTAGAGCGCAGATATCCACCGAATAGCAGAGTACAGCACAAACGTCAAAGCTACTCTGACCTAACATAACCAAACGTTACATAACAAAACACAACGTAGCTCAGACTAACGTGCCCAGAATAATACTCCTGGTATACCTATAGCCAAGCATAGCATACTAGCGCGCAGTAGAAAGCAGAAATCCACCGAATTGCAGTGTATAACACGAAAGTCGAATCCATGCTAACCAAACTTAACCTAACATGACATAACCAAACGTAACCCACCAAAACCTATCGTGCCGCAACCGCTATTGCTGGCCTCGCCATTGTCGAGCAGAGCATACAGGAGCAACGAAGAGCGCAGGAATCCTCCGAATAGCAGTGTATAGCACAAACGTCAAAGTTACCATGCCCTAACTTAACCAAACCTAACCTCACCGAACGTAACATATCTCCAGCAAACATGCCACGACCACTATTGCTCGCCTTCCCAGATGCAAGCAAATGCAAGTAGAGCAATCCAGTGCTCATGCATCGACCGAATAGCAGTGTGTAGCCCAAAGGCAAGGCTACAGTTACCAAACATATCATAGCCTAGCAAAGCCAAGTGCAACCTAACTCAACCCTTGCGTGCCCAGGTCAATATTGCTGGCCTTCCCAGGGCCATGCTGAATACATTACAACACTATAGAGCACAGGAATCCACGAAATAGCGGTGTACGGCGTAAAAGACAAAGCTACCCAAACCTAACATAACCAAACGTAATATAACCATACGTTATCTATCTCAACCTAACGTGCCGAGAGCACTATTACTATCCTACCCGGATACGAGAAGAACACACTAGAGCACAGCAGAGTGCATAAGTCCACCGAACCACAGTTTATACCACGAAAGTCAAAGCAATTCAGGCCTAACTCCATCTAACATAACCAAACCAAACGCAACGAAAATCAACTTAACGTACCGCGACCACGATTGCTGGCCTGTCCAGGGCCATGCGGAACATAGTAGAAAAGAGTAGGGCGCAGAAATCCATATAAACGCAGTGCACTGCAGAAAAGTCAAAGCTATACAAGCCTTCCACATGCTAACATAAACTAACCAAAGGTAACCTAAAACAACGCAAAATGCCGCGACCTCTAATTCAGGGCTCCCCAGAGCAAAGCAGGACATATTAGAGCACAGCAGACCGGAGAAATCCACCGAACAACAGTATGCAGCACAAAAGTCGAAGGTAGCCTGTCCTAACCTAACCAATCGTAACACTACCAAACGCAACCAAACACAACCAAACGCGCCGCCGCTACTATTGCTGGCCTCACGAGTTCCAAGCAGCACATATTTGCGCAGAGTAGGGAGCAGAAATCTATAGAACCGCATTGTAGAGCAGAAAAGTTGAAGATATCTAAACCCAACCCAAACTAACATAACCTAGTCAAGCGTAGCAAAGCTCAACGTAACGTGCTGCAAGCACTACTGCTTGCCTCCCCAAGGTCTATAACATTAGAGTAGAGCATAGTGGAGGGCAAGAATCTACCGAAAAGCTCTGTACAGCACGAAAATCAGAGCTATCCCAGCCAAGCTTATTATAATCTAACCTAACCATACGTAAACTAACTGAAACTGACGTGCCACGACCACCATTGCTCTCATCCCCAGGGCCGCGCAGAGCAGAGTAGTGCAACGTAGAGCGCAGGAATCCACCTAATAGCAGTATACTGCGCAAAAGTAAAAGCTATCCTATCCTAACCTATCCAAACGTTATGTAACCAAACGTGAAATATCTTAACCCAACGCGCAGAGGCCACCGTCTCTGGCCTCCACAGTGCCAAGCAGAATATGCTAGAGCACGGTAGACCGTAGAAAGCCACCAATTAGCAATGTATAGCACAAAAGTCAAATGTATCCTCTCCTAACCTAACCAAACTTAAGAAAGCAATACGCAACGTAGCTCAGACTAAAGTGCCGAGACCACTGTAGCGGGCCTCAGCTCAGCCATGCAGAATGTACTGGCGCCCAGTAGTGCGCAGGAATGAACAGAATAGCAGTGTATGGCGCAAGAGTCAATGCCATTCTGACCAAACTTATCCTAACCTAACAGCACAGCCTATCGTGCATTGACTACTATTGCCGGCCTCCCCAGATTCGAACAGTGTATAGTACGGCACAGTAGAGCGCAGAAAGCCACCAAATAGCAATGTATAGCACAATGTCAAAGACACCCTGACCATTCCAGTCCTAACCTAACCTAACCAAACGTAGAGTAACTACACCTATCGAGCCGCGAACACTATTGCTGGCTGCCCCAGAGACCAGCAGAATATGATGGAGCACAGTAGAGCACGGAAGTACATAGTGTGTCCGTGTTGAGTGCATGTGTTAATGCTACCTTAACATAACCCAACAAGATCTAATCTAACCAAACGTTGCCAATCCCAACCTAACGTGCCGCGACCACTATAGCTGACCGCCTCATAGCCGAGCAGAATATACCAGAGCACGGTAGAGCGCAGAAGTCCACCGAATAGCAGTGAATAGCAAAAAAGTCTAAGCTATTCTCTCCTAAAATAGCAAAACTTGTCATATGCAAACGAAGCCGAACTAAACATAATGCGCCGAGACCACTACTGCTGGCCTCCGCAGAGCCAAGGATAATATACTGAAGCCCAGCAGAGCGCAGAAATCCGTCGCATTGCAGTGTAAAGCAAAAAGAAAAGCAAACGCTGACATAACCAGACACTACGTATCCTAGCCTAAGGTAGCGTAACTCAACAGGGCGTGCCGCCACCACCGCGGCCGTACTCTCCAGAGCCAAGCAGAAACAGTAGAGTACAGTAGCTCACCTGAACACTCAGAAAAATTGTGTTCGCCACGAAAGTCGAAGCCAGCCTAACAAAGCTTAGCCTAACATAACGTAATCAAACGTAGCTTAACTCAACAAAACGTGCCGCGACCGCGATTGCTGG